>NW_025834935.1:77523-139273 GCF_002878395.1 Capsicum annuum
ATGTGTTGCCAATATGATTATGCAATGAAAATGATATTAAGATTGTGTAAGTACTTCCATCTAATATGAAATCCTTTCCATGAAATACATTGTTTATAACCATGCTTAGTATGAGATCCCTACTTATGATATTATAAATTATGGACTCTACTCTTATGATCAAGTCAGTAATATGTGTCAGTTTCTTTCCATCTAGTCCTGGGGGGTACTTGTACCTGAAAACAATAGTTGTGTACCTAGATACATGTCATGTTTCATGATATCTGAACTCAAGTTATGACTCCATAGCTTTCAGTCAGTTATGTGACCCAGGAAAACCTCATGATCATTAGTCAGTTGTTAGATATTAGTAACATTCCGCCAGTCAATGGAATTCAGTAAGATTAAGTCATGCACAGTTAGTTATTCATGTCCAGTTCCTGCAGATGGGAGTAGATATTAGCACCGAGTGAAACCAAGGATGGGAACTCACCCGCCAGGTCAAGGTATGATTCTTAGTAATCATCCTTGTGTTCCAGAACTACGTAGCTAGCGTAGGTTGAGATATATTAACCCATCAAATTAGGGTTGATAAGGTGGCTTAACCCGTCAATTTAAGGTTCCCAACATTCTTATTGAGTACCCGCCAGATAAGGGTCACTCACAGGCTATCCTTACCCATGGCACAGTATTGACACCCTTTCAGTCGGGGCAGAGATTGTTCCTCAGCTTAGCCATAACGGTATACATAAGGCATGTCGGTTAAACACTACTTCCCACAGTTTTAGAATAAGTCTCAGTAAAAGAACTCAGGGCGATCTTTAGATTTTAATATTTATAGGACTGTCAGATACAGTCGCCCATGTTGTCAATTTCAGTATCAGTCATGACAGTTATCAGTAAGCAGTGTATTATCTTACAGGTCATGCTATCACGTATTCACGGTCCCAGTTTCTATATATGTATGTTTGTACTCCAACGTTCGTATTAGTTAGTCAGTGTTGTTCATGCATAAAACCCTTTATATTCAGCCTACCTTCCTTATATACTCAGTACTCCAGTTGTACAAACGTATTTGCCCTATGGTGCTTTCTTTTCATGTTACACCATAGATTATGAGACACGAGCTCCAGCCCAGCAGTAGTGGTAACATTCAAGTCGAAGAGACACAGTAAGTCCTCATTGATTCAGGACAGTATGATTTGATTCATTTATTTATTTCTTTAGTTTAGCTTTACAGAGTTAGTTGGAGACATGTTCCTTCAACTCCTTAGTCAGATAGTTTAGAGGCTTTCAGATTTTCACCCACATGATTTTATTTAGTTGAACCTTATAGCCTTACAGTTCTATGTATTTCCGTATTATTATATCATGATTTGTAGTATACAGGTACAGATATCAGTCATGGGTTAGATTGTGGTCCCTTGGAGTCATGAGCATCGTGTAGCATTCCGATTAAGCTAATTGGGGTGTTACACCTCGGTGGCGCCTATGTAAACATAGGTGATGGAATGGGCGGAGCCTATGTAAAGGTTTCGAGTAACTTAAACACTCCGTTTTTAGAGCAAAATGGTCCTTTTCCACCCTTAGCCCTAAAACAAGAAATTCAGTTCCAAGGACCCCAAAATACACCTTCATTCATCAAAAGTGCTCAAGAATTCTCCTTATGGTTTCAAAATAAAAACCCAAGCAACTCAAGATTCAACAGGGGGTTTTAGGAACTAATTGTATATTTGGAATCCTCTCAATGTAGGCTTCAAGAAGCATCTAATATCCATTGTAATCAAGGTACGTGGGGTTACCTCAAAAATCTCATGGGTTTAAAAAATTTATGTTTTCAAAATAAGGGTTTTGTAATGATGAATATCATTATTTTTTAAACATTTTATGATATTGATTTGGTCTTTAGGCCTAATTCCAATGTGATTTGATATATTATATATGGATATGCATGCATTTCATAATGATGATAAATTAAGTGCATGATTTACACGGAACCCCTCTCTTGATTAGATATTATTTTAAGTTTTCATATGATATGAATTATTTGATATCATCTTGAAATGCATGTCATGAAATATCTTTAAAATGTCATGATTTGGATATGGTTTCTGACTTTTAAAGAGAGGGTTGTTTTGTTCATGTTGACATATGGTGCATATGATGATTGAATGAAGAGAATGATATGATACTGATGACTTGCAAGTCAAGTATGATGATACCCTACAGAGCATGACCTGTGATTGATTGGAACAAAGTTTGAATGCATTGATTTTCATGCGAAAGGTGGATGCCCAAAGAAGACATTTGAGTGAAAGGGCTCATCGCTTGAAACCCTAGTTGTCGATGTGGGTCATATGATATTGTATCCTATATGGGAGGATAATAAAATAATTGGGACAGCTCACATGGGCGGATTCCCTATGGTGTACTCACATGGGGAGTATACCAGCTCCAAATCCTAGCAGCTTCTTGGATTGGAGGATTGGCCGCCGAGCACCAGAGGCAGATTCCACATAACCGTGGAATTGCAATTGTAGGGTATTCCACCTAGCTCAATCGCATTACATTGGTATTGAAAACTAATACATTAAGCCCATGTGTTTTTAAATAATTTGATATAAAACTGCTTTATAATGGCTCTCACCTATATTGTGTAAAAATATTATATTTCTATTTTGATTGATCTGCGTATCAGTACTTTTGTATGGACCCCCTCTCCTCCCAAGCTCAGAGGCACAGTCTAGGGATTTAGACAACTAGTAGATTTCTTCCTACAGGTCGAAGAATCAAGTGATGAGCCTTCTATATTTTGGAAGGCCTGATATTTGCAGTTTAATTTATAATTTATTAGTTTTGGTTCTACTGGGAGCCTTGTCCCAGTTTTCAAAAAGATATTTGTTTTAGTCATGTAGTAGAGATTTCATAGACGTTATAGAGATGTTGTGTTGAGATTCTGGGACGTTATTCCCCATTATTACTTTCGCATGATTCTTGACCATATTTTTGTTATATTGTTTCTCTTCCGTATTTCTTTTATCATATGAATTATGTGCATGATCACCAGACAGATAGGGGGTATTTCGGACCTCATGGTTTGAAATACTCATTATGGCCAGGGCCCGGTTCAGGTCGTGACAGTATTATTCCTACCATTTCAATCAGTCTTATTCAAGGATGAATGTTCCGAAGGGGGAGATATTGAAATGCCCCATACTTCTACCTAACTTAAAATTGTTCCAAAAATATCAAAGACTTGTTTCAAAGAAGAATCCACTTTTATACATATGTTATTTTAAAGATTTTCACTTTTTTCATATGGTAAATTTAATAAGCTTTCCAGCGATTTTAAATCTGCCCAAATCAGATATGCATGATCATCTTATCAATACTCTCACTCATACATTCGTGTATCAACTCAATCATAAAATCATGCATCAAATATGCATGGTTAGTATGAATCTCGGTAATGTTTGTCAGGTAGTTATGTTTTCATTGTTCATTTTTAGTATGAACTTTAGCTTATCATTCCTTCCATTTCAATATGTTTCATTCGAGGACGACTATTCCCAATGTGGATATATAGTAGTACACCGTACTTCTACCATGATTAAAATTATCCCAGAAATGTCAAAGGCTTGTTTCAACTAAGAATTCACTTTTATACATATGATATATTCAAAATTTTCACTTTCTGTCAGGTAGGAAATTTAGTAAGCTTTCCATTATTATCAAATCTACCTAAATCAGGTATGCGTGATCAGCTTATCAGTACTGTCAGTCATACATTCATGTATCACCTCAGTCCTGAAATTATACATCAGATATGCATTCTCAGTATGAATATCTCACGAATGTCAGTCAGGTAGTCATGTTTCTGTTGTTCATGTTCAGTATAAACATCAGCTTATCATTACTCCCATTTAAATCAGTCTCATTCGAGGATGAATATTCCTAGGGTAGAGATATTGTAATACCCCGTACTACCACCTAGCTTTAAATCGCCCCAAAAAATGTCAAAGAATTATTTCAAAGAAAAATCCACTTTCATACATGTGGCTTTTTTATGATTTTCACTTTATTTCATATGGGAAATCAATTAAGATTTCCATTGATATATAATTCGCCTAAATCACATATGCATGATCAGCTTATCAGTACTCTCAATCATATATTCATGTATCATCTCAGTCATGAAATCATGCATCTGATAGCAAGCTCAATATGAATCTCATTAATTTAAGATAGGTAGTCATGTTTCCTCTATTCATGTGTAGTATGAACTTCAACTTATCATTCCTCCCATTTCAATCAGTCTCATTAAGGACGAATGTTCTCAAGGGGGATATATTATAATCCCTCGTACTTCTACCTGGCTTAAAATTGACCTAGAATTGTCAATGACTTGTTTCAAAGAAGAATCCACTTTTATACATGTGGTATTTTAAAGATTTACACTTTTTTCATGTGGAAAATTCAATAAGATCTCCATCGATATCAAATATTCCAAAATTAGATATGCGTGATCATCCTATAAGTAATCTAAGTCATACATTTATGTATCAACTCAGTAATAAATCATGCTTAAGATATGTATGCTCAGTATGAATCTCAGTAATGTTAGTCAGGATGTCATATTTTGGTTGTTCATGATCAGTATGAACTTCAGCTTATCAATCCTCCTACTTCAATCAATTTCATTGGAGGATGACTCTTCCAAAAGGGGAGGTATTGTAATAGCCCGTACTTTTTGCTGGATTAAAATCATCTCAAAAATGTCAAAGACTTGTGTCAAAGAAGAATCTACTTTTATACATGTGGTATTTTAAAATTTTCACTTTCTGTCAGAGGGAAATTCAATAAGCTTTTTATCAATGTCAAAGCCATCCAAATTAGATATGCATGATTAGCTTTTCAGTACTCTCTGTTATACATTTATGTATCAGCTAAGTCATGAAATCATGCATCAGATACGCATGCTCAGTATTAATCTCAGTAATGTCAGTCAGGTAGTCATGTTTCTGTTGCTCATGTTCAGTATGAACTTTAACTTATAGATACTCCCAATTCAATCTGTCTCATTGGAGGATTAATGTTCCCAAGGGAGAGATATTTAATATCCCATACTTCCACCTTGCTCAAAATCATTACAGAAATGTTAAAGAAAACCCCATTTTTATACATGTGGTATTTTCAAGATATTTACTTTTTGTCATGTGTGAAATTCAATAAGCTTTGCAGCGATATTAAATCCACCCAAATTAGATATGTGTCATCAGCTTATCAGTAGTCTCAGTCATACATTCTCGTATCAGCACAATCATGAAATCATGCATCAGTAATGCACTCTCAGTATCAATCTCAGTAATGTCAGTCAGGTAGTCATGTTTCCATTGTTCATGTGCAGTATGTACTTCATCTTATTATTCTTCCCATTTCAATCAGTCTTATTCAAGGACGAATGTTCCCAAGTGGGAGATGTTGTAATACCTCGTACATCTACCTGGCTTGAAATTGTCCCAGAAATATCAAAGACTTGTTTCAAAAAAGAATCCACCTTTATACATGATTTATTTTTATGATTTTTACTTTTTACATGTTTAAAATTCAATAAGCTTTCAATGGACATTAATCCACCCAAATTAGATATGCGTGATCATCTTCTTAGTACTCTAAGTCATAAATTCATGTATCCGCTCAGTCATGAAATCATGCATCAGATATGCATGCTCAGTACAAATCTCAGTAATGTCAGTCCGATAGTCATATTTCTGTTGTTCATATTTAGTATGAACTTCAGCTTATCATTCCTCCCATAATACTATTTCATTCAAGGATGACTGTTTCCAAAGGGGATATATTGTAATACCCCGTACATCAACCTAGCTTAAAATCAACCCAAAATTTTTAATGACTCATTTCAAAGAAGAATTTACTCTTATACATGTGGTATTTTAAGGATTTTTACCTTTTTCATGTGGAAAATTCAATAACCTTTCCATTGATGTCAAATTTGCCCAAAAGAGATATGCGTGATCATCTCATCAGCACTCTCACTCATACATTTATGTATTATCTCTGTCATGAAATCATGCAAAGATATACATGCTCAGTATGTACCTTAGTAATGTCAAACAGGTAGTCATGTTTCCATTGTTCATGTTCAGTATGAACATCAGCTTATCACTCCTATCATTTCAATTAATTTCATTTGAGGACGACTATTTCATTTGAGTGAGGTAGGCTAAATGCAAAGGGTTGTATGCATTAACAATGCTGACTAATATGAATGTGAGAATACATACATCCATACATAACTGTAACTAAATTTATGGAGATACTGACTACTGAGTCTGAATACTGACAACATGAGTGTACTGGTACTAAGATTCTGAATAGATGAATGACTATTTTTGATAGTTCAAATTATGAAAAACTAGTCTGGTTGTTTGTGTATGACAGTACTGAATTTGAATACTGATATCATGAATTTTGATAACTAATATGACTGATACATGAGTTCAGAAAATTGATATAACTTATATAGCTGTGATGATCAACCTGACCGATATAACTGATACTGAGTGATTGTATTTGAAAGTCTAAGTTCTGATGGAACTATATGAGTCCTATTTTATATGGAGTTGATGAATTTGAGTTCAGTCCTATCTAGCAGGTGATCTTTAAATCTGATGATTCTGATATTTTTTAGCTATAGTTGAGATCAGTCTTGTCTAATGGGTGATCTTGAATTCTATTTGTAATGATAAGGATTGATTATCTCTAATAGTACTGAATCAGTACTAATGAAATGAGTTGACTGTATCTGATAGTCTATAATCTATAACTAAAACTATGAGATGTGTTCATCTAACCGACATTCCCCAAGCTAAGCTGACTGGGGGCCAATCTCTGCCCTGACTGGAAGTATGTCAGTACCGCACCACCAGTAAAGACATCTACTATGGATTCTGTCCTAATTTAGCAGGTGACTCCTAGGATCAGTCCTATACATATAAATGTGCTAACGGGTGACCCCTGAGGATGTCAGTCCTATCTAACATATGACATCTCATACCTACGCTGGGTACGTAGTTCTAGAACTTAGGGATTTCTTCTAAGGATCTCTGTCCTAATCTAGTGGGTGAGTCCCTATCTCTAGGCTTACTAGGTGGTGAATCCAACTCCCATCTGAAAGACACTAAACTAAATAACTGGACTGATTAGCTAAATTGATACTGATTAACTAAATTGATACTTGTGGTATTATTTAGCAGAACTAAACTAAGTTTACTGGATTTTGATGACTGACGGAATGTACTTAGTTCTGAGGACAGGTTGAGAGTATTGAAGTTACTAAGATTGACTTTTAATATTGAGGTTATAGATAATACTGAGTACTGAGATCACAAATATTACTAAACTACTGAGATTACTGAGGTTACTGGATTTTCCTGAGTCACATAACTGACTAAATTCTACATATCATGGCTTGACTGAAAGTATCATGACAACATGACATGGCTCTAGGCACATAACTATATTTTTGGGTATGAATACCCCTAGGACTCAATAAAAGGAAATTGCACAACATGAATGACATGATCATAATAGTGGACTCCACAATTCACATTGTCATAAGTAGGGGATATTATACTTCATGTAGTCCTTCAACATCATAAGCATGGTAGGGAGTGCATGGATATATTTCATGTACATATAGTATATCTCCGTTATTATACATGTTTCATACCACAACAATAGCAAAATGTTAATAGCATGGAATTTATATTGAAGTATATTGCTAACATGGACTTGTCATTTAGATATCATGGAATCATGTAAGCATGAATTTCTAGCATCCGAAGTATTTTATCAAAGTCCTTACATACATTATACTGAGTATAGGTGTACTTAACAAATTTATAAATCTTAAACCACCTAAATTCATGGGTTTCTAACTAACCTATTCACATGATTCACGAAAAACACATCAAGATACAACCTTAAATCCAAACAACAATCTTCAACATGAATATAGTCATAAAACTACAAGGAAATCACAATTTATAATTTAAGACATGATTCTTGAGCTCTATGGATAAAACGGATCCATGGATGAACATTACGCTTACCTTAGATTAAGAATTTGTGAAGATTGACGGCGAAATTACCTTGAAATAGATCATTCTATGAAAACCCTAGGGCTTGTTCTTGAGAGTTTTGATATTAAGAGAAAAGGCTAATCTTGTGGTTGAGAGTGTAAGAGAGGGTTTTTAAGATGCTTAACTGAAGAAAAATGGGAAAAATTATGCCTCTTTTGGGTTATAAGTCTTGGAAGGTGAAGGAAATGACCAAAATACCCTAATAAAATAAATTCCCAGTTGCTAAAAATCATAGCTGATGACATTTGTGATAAGGCATCGAAAATATGACAAGCCATCAAAAATTCTGTCACACAGGAGTTGGAATTGATGGTATTTGCCTAAGCCTGACAACATTTATGATAAGGCATCAAAAATGTGACAGGACATCAAAAATATCATAACGCAGAAGCTGGATTCTGCCTAAGGATGACGACCTTCATTATAGGGCATCATAAATATGGTAATGTACCATGAAGGTCGTTACTTAGGAACTGGTTTCTACCTAAGGCTGACGACCTTCATGAGAGGGCATCACAAATGTGGCAAGCTACCACGAATGTCATCACTTAGGAGCTGGTTTCTACCTAAGGCTGACGACCTTTGTGATTAGGAATCAAAAATGTGGTAAGCTACCATGAATGTTGTAAATTAGGATCTGGTTTCAACCTAAGGCTGATGAGCTTGATAGGGCATCACAAATGTGAAAAGCTACCATGAATGTCATCACACTGTTTCCAGCCTGACATGCTTGAATAAAATAGCAATAACTCTTTCCTCCAAATTGGATTAAGGCAAAATTAGTAGAGTTGGAAAGATAATTAAATTATCTATCGGATGATAGGTCATGAGATCAAAAGTTCCCAGTATAATGAGAGATATGCTTGTTTGAAATTGACTATTCCAATATCCTTCTCAAGAATTCAATCGGTAAGGAATGTTTTGATTCGTTTGATAGGTGAGAGCTATTTGAAGCCTTAATATACATCTCACTTAATCATAAAACTATAAAAGAACCATGATATACTATGCATGTTCTTGGTACAAGGCTCTAATATTGATTTGGATTTTTTGGGTATTACATAAAATCATCCCAAAAATGTCAAACACTTGTTTCAAAGAAGAATCCACTTTTATAGAAATGGTTTTTCAAAATTTTAACTTTTTTTAGGTGGGTAATTCCGTAAGCTTCCTATCAATATCAAATCCACCCAAATCGGATATGTGTGTTCAGCTTATCAGTACTCTCAGTCACACATTCATGTATTAGCTCAGTTATGAAATAATGCATGCTCAGGATAAATCTCGGTAATGTCAGTCAGTTAGTCATGTTTCAGTTATTCATATTAAGTATGAACATCAAATTACCATTACTCCCTTTTTAATCAGTCTCATTCGAGGATGAATGTTCCCGAGGGGGAGATATTTAATACCCTATACTTACACCTAGCTTAAAATCATTCCAGAAACGTCAACAACTTTTTTCAAAGAAGAACCCACTTTTATACCTGTGGTATTTTCAAGATTTTTACCTTTTTCCTGAGGGAAATTCAATAAGCTTTCCTTCGATATCAAATTTTCCCAAATCAAATATCCGTGATCAGGTTATTAGTACTTTCAGTCATACATTTACCTATCAACTCAGTCATGAAATCATGAATACGACATGCATGCAAAGTGTGAATCTTAGTAATCTCAGTCAGGTAGTCTTGTTTCTATTGTTCATGTTTCGTATGAACTACAACTTATCATTCCTCCCATTTCAATATGTTTTATTCGAGGATGACTATTCCTAAGGCGGAGATATTGTAATACTCCTTGCTTCTACCTGGCTTAATATCATCCCAGAAATATCAAAGACTTGTTTCAAAGAAGAATCCACTTTCATTTATGTGGTATAATCAAAATTTTACCTTTCTTTCGTGTGGGAAATTCAATCAGCTTTCCATCAATATCAAATCCACCCAAATAAGATATGCATGATCAGTTTTCTCAGATGTATATTCATGTATAAGCTCAGTCATAAAATCATGCATCAGATATGAATGCTCACTATAAATTTTAGAAATGTTAATTAGGTAGTGATATTTCTGTTGTTCATGGTCAGTATGAACTTCAGCTTATCGTTACTCCCATTTCAATATGTCTCATTCAAGGATAAATGTTCCCAAGAAGGAGATATTTAATACCCTATACTTCCACCTAACTTAAAATAATCCCCGAAATGTAAAATATTTGTTTTAAAGAAGAACCCACTTTTATGCATATGGTATTTTCAAGATTTTCAATTTTTTTCATCTGGGAAATTCAATAAGTTTTCCATTGAATTTAAATCCACCCAAATTAGACATGCATGATCAGCTTATCAATACTCTAATTCGTACATTCATGTATCAGCTCAGTCATGAAACCATGCATCGGATATGCATACTAAGTATGAATCTCAGTAATGTCAGTCAGGTAATTATGTTTTTGTTGTTCATGTTCAGAATGAGATTCAGCTTATCGTTTCACCTAGTTCAATCAGTCTCATTTGAGGACGAATATTACCAAGGGCGAGATATTATATTAACCCATATTTCTACCTGGCTTAAAATCATCCTAGAAATGTCAAAGGCTTGTTTCAAAGAAGAATTCACTTTTATATATATATGGTATTTTCAATAATTTCACTTTTTGTTATGTGGGAATTCAATAAGTTTTCCATCGATATCAAATTCGCCCAAGTAAGATATGGGTAATCAGCTTATTAGTACTCCCTATCTTACATTCATGTATCAGCTTAATCAAGAAATCATGCATAAATATGCATGCTCAATATGAATCACAATATTGTTAGTCAACTGGTCATGTTTCTGTTGTTCATTGTCAGAATGAGCTTCACCTTATCATTCCACCCATTTCAATCAGTCTCATTCGATGACGAATGTTTCCAGTGGAGACATATTTTAATACCCCGTACTACTACCTGGCCTAAAATCTCCACAGAAATGTCAAAGACTTCTTTCAAAGAAGAATCCACATTCATATATGTGGTATTTTTAAGATTTTTACTTTTTGTCAAGTGGGAAATTCAATAAGCTTTCTATTGATGTATAACCCACCCAAATCTGACATGCATGATCATCTTATCAGTACTCTCAGTCATACATTCATAAATCAGCTCATTCATGAAATCATCCATCAGATATGTATGCTTAGTATGAATCTCATTAATGTGAGTTAGGTAATCATGTTTCTTTTGTTCATGTTCAGAATGAACTTCATCTTATCATTCCTCCCAAATCAATAAGTCTCATTCGAAGATGAATGATTCTAAGGGAGAGATATTGTAGTACCCCATAATTCTACTTGGCTTAAAATCTTCCAAGAAATCTCAAAGACTTGTTTCAAAGAAGAATCCACTTTTATACATGTAGTATTTTCAAGATTGTTACTTTTTTCATTTGGGAAATACAATAATCTTTCCATCGATATCAAATTTGCCCAAATCAGATATCCGCGATTAGCTTATTAGTACTGTCAGTCATACATTCATGTATCTGCTGAGTCATTAATTCATGCATCAGACAAACATACACAATATGAATCTTAGTAATCTCAGTCAGGTTGTCTTGCTTGTGTTGTTCATGCTTAGTATAAACTTCAGCTTATCGTTACTACTGTTTCACTCAGTCTTATTCGAGGATGAATGTTCCCAAAAGGGAGATATTTAATACCCCATACTTCTACCTGGCTTAAAATCATCCTTGAAATGTTAAAGACTTGTTTCAAAGAAGAACCCACTTTTATACATGTGGTATTTTCTAGATATTCAGTTTTTGTCATATGGAAAATTTAATAAGCTTTGCATCGATATCAAATCCTCCGAAATCAAATTTGCATGATCAGCTTATTAGTACTTCAGTCATACATTCATGTATTAGCTCAGTTATAAAGTCATATATCAGATATGCATGCTCAGTATGAATTTCAGTAATATCAGTCATGTAGTCATGTTTCTGTTGTTCATGTTTAGTATAAACTTTAGATTATCGGTACTACTATTTCAATCAGTCACATTCAAGAATAAATATTCCCCAAGGAAGATATTGTAATATCCCATACTTCTACCAGGCATAAAGTCATCCAAAAAATGTCAAAGACTTGTTTCAAAGTAGAATCTAGTTTTATACATATGGTATTTTTGAGATTTTTAGTTTTAGTCATGTGGGAAATTCAATAAGCTTTCCTTTGATATATAATTCGCCCAAATAAGATATGCGTGATCAGCTTGTCCGTACTCTCAGTCAACAATTTATGTATCAGCTCGGTCATAAAATCATACATCAGATATGCATGCTCAGTGTGAATCTCAGTAATGTCATTCTGGTAGTCATGTTTTCATTGTTGTTGTTCTCTATTAACATTAGCTTATTGTTCCTCCCTTTTCAATTAGTCTCATCAGAGGACGAATATTCCCAAGGGGGAGATATTTTAATACCCTGTACTTATAGCTGGCTTAAAATCATCCCTGAAATGTCAAAGACTTGTTTCAAAGAAGAATCCACTTTTATGCATGTGGTATTTTCAAGATTTTTACTTTTTGTCAGGTGGAAAGTTTAATAAGCTTTCCATCGATATCAAATCTGCCTAAATAAAAAATGCGTGATCAACTTATAAGTTCTCTTAGCCATATATTCATGTATATCATGAAATCATGCATCAAATATGCCTGATTAGTATGAATATCAGTAATGCCAGTTAGGTAGTCATGTTTCTATTATTCATTTTAAGAATGAACTTTATGTTATCGTTCCTCACAGTTCGATCAGTCTCATTCAAGTACGAACATTACCAAGGGGGAAATATTGAAATACCCCATACTTCTACCTGGCTTAAAATCATCCTAGAAATTTCAAAGTCTTTTTTCAAAGAAGAATCTACTTTGATATACGTGGTATTTTTAAGATTTTTACTTTTTTCATGAGGGAAATTCAATAATCTTTCCATTGATATATAGTCTGCCTAAATTAGATTTGCATGGTCAGCTTATTGGTACTCTTATTCATACATTCATGTATCAGCTAAGTCATGAAATCTTGTATCAGATATGCCTTCTCAGTGTGAATCTCAGTAATATCAGTAAGGTAGTCATGTTTCTATTGTTCATGTTCAGTATGAACTTTAGCTTATCATTACTCCCATTTCAACTAGTCTCATTCGAGGATTAATGTTCCTAAGGGGAGATATTGTAATATCCCGCACTTCTATCTGGCTTAAAATCATCTTGGAAATATGAAAGAATTATTTTTACGATTTTGATTTTTTATCAGGTGGGAAATTTAATAAGCTTTCCATAGATATCAAATTCTCCCAATTTAGATATGTGTGATTATGTTATTAGTACTCTCGGTCATATATTCATGAATCAGCTTAGTCATGAAATCATGCATCAGATATGCATGCTCAGTGTGAATCTCTGTAATGTCAGTCAGGAAGCCATGTTTCTTTTGTTCATGTTCCGTATGAACTTTTGCTTATCATTCCTCCTATTTCAATCTGTCTCGTTTGAGGATGAATGTTCCCAAGGGGCAGATATTTAATTCCCTGTACTTCCAGCTGGCTTAAAATTATCCTAGAAATGTCAAAGACTTGTTTCATAGAAGAACCCACTTTTATACTTGTGGTATTTTAAAGATTTTTACTCTTTATCATGTGGTAAATTCAATAAACTTTCCATCGATATCAACTCCGCCCAAATCAGATATACGTGATCATCTTATTATTACTCTCAATTATATATTCATGTATCAACTCAGTTATGAAATCATTCATGAGATATGCCTGCTCAGTGTGAATCTCAGTAATGTCTATCAGGTAGTCATGTTTCCGTTGATCATGTTCAGTATGAACTTCAGCTTATTGTTCCTACTATTTAAATCAGTCTTATTCAATGATGAATGTTCCTAATTTTCATATATAGTAATACACCGTACTTCCACCTGGCTTAAAATCATCCTAGAAATATTAAAAAACTTTTTCAAAGAAGAATCCACTTTTATACATGGGGTATTTTCAAGATTTTTACTTTTTGTCATGAAAAAAATTCAATTAGCTTTATATAGATATCTAAACCTCCCAAATCAGATATGCGTGACTAGCTTATTAGTACTCTCAGTCATAAATTCATGTATTAGCTCAGTAATGAAATCATCCATCAAATATGCATGCTCAGTATAAATCTCTGTAATGTCGGTAAGGTAGTCATAATTCTATTATTCATGTTCATTATGAACTTCAGCTTATCGTTCTGCCTATTTCAATCAGTTTCATTTAAGGATAAGTGTTCCCCAGGGGGAGATATTTTAATGCCCTGTACTTCTACCTGGCTTATAGTCATCTCAAAAATATCATAGACTTGTTTAACAGAAGAATCCACTTTTATACATCTGGTATTTTCAAGATTTTCAATTTTTGTTATATGAGAAATTAAATAAGCTTTCCATCTATATATACTCCGCCCAAATTAGATATGCCTGATTATCTTATCATTACTCATAGTCATACATTCATGTATCAGCTCAGTCATAAAATCACGCATCAGAAATGCATGCTCTGTATGAATCTCAGTAATGTCAATTAGGTAGTTATGTTTCTTGTGTTCATGTTCAGTATGAATTACAAATTATCTATCCTCCCATTTCAGTCAGTCTTATTTGAGGATGAATGTTCCCAAAGGGGAGATACTGTAATACCCCATACTTCTATCAGGCTTAAAATCTTCCCCGAAATGTCAAAGACTTGTTTTATAGAAGAATCCGCTTTTACATATGTGGTATTTTAAAATTTTTCACTTTATGTCATGTGTGAAATTCAATAAGCTTTGCATCGATATATAATCTGCCCAAAGCAGATATGTGTGATCATCTTATCAGTACTATCAGTCATACATTCATGTATTAACTCAGTCATGAAATCATGCATTAGATATGCATGCTCAATATGAATCTCAGTAATGTTAGTCAGGTAGTCATGTTTACATTTTTTATGTTCAGTATGAACTTCAGCTTATCGATCCTCATATTTTATAAGTCTTATTCGAGGATGAATATTCCTAAGGGGGAGATATTGTAATACTCTGTGCTTCTACCTGGCTTAAAATAATCCCAGAAATTTCAAAGACATATTTCAAAGAATAATCCACTTTTATACATGTTGTATTTTCAAGAATTTCACTTTTTGTCATGAGGGAATTTCAATAGTCTTTCCATGTACATCAAATATTCCTAAATCAGATATGCATGATCAGCTTATCAGTACTCTAAGTTATAGATTCATGTATCAGATAAGTCATGAAATCATGCATTAGATATGCATGATCAGTATGAATCCGAGTAATGTCCGTCAGGTAGTATTATTTTCGTTGTTAACGTTCAATATGAATTTCAGCTTATTGTTCCTCCTTTTTCAATTTGTCTAATTCGAGGATGAATATTTCCAAAGGGGAGATATTGTTATACCCCGTACTTCTACCTAGCTTAAAATAATCCGAGAAATGTAAAAACTAGTTTCAAAGAAGAATCCACTTTTATATAGGTGGTATTTTTAAGATTTTACCATTTTTTCATGTATGAAATTCGATAAGCTTTCCATAGATATATAATATGACTAAATCAGATATATGTGATCGGCTTATCTGTAGTCTCAATCATACTTTCTTGTATTAGCTCCGTCATGAAATCATGCATCAGATATACATGCTCAGTATGTATCATAGTAATGTCAGTCAGGTAGTCATGTTTTTGTTGTTCATGTTCAGTATGAACTTCAGCTTATCATTCCTCAAATAACAATCAGTCTCATTCGAGGACGATTGTTCCCATGGGGGAGATATTGTTATAACCCATACTTCTACCTCGCTTAAAATCTTCCCAAAAATATCAAAGAATTGTTACAAAGAAGAATCCACATTTATGCATGTCGTATTTACAAGATTTTCACTTTTTGTCATGTAGGAAATTCAGTAAGCTTTCCATCCATATAAAATCACCCAAATCAGGTATGCATGATCAGCTTGTCAGTACTATCAGTCCTACATTCATGTATAAGCTCAGCCATGAAATCATGTATGTGAGATCTCAGTAATATCATTCAGGTAGTCATGTTTCTATTTTTCATGTTCAGTATTAACTTCAACTTATTGTTCCTCTCATTTGAATTAGTCTCATTCTAGGACGAACGTTCCCAAAAGGGAGATATTGTAATACCTCATACTTCTACCTAGCTTAAAATCATCCTAGATGTGTCAACGTATTGTTTCAAAAAGTAATCCACATTTATACATGTATTATTTTTAATATTTTCATTTCTGGTAATTTGGGATATTCAATAAGCTTTCCTTCGATATATACTCTGCCCAAATCAGATATACATGACCAGCTTATTAGTACTATAAGACATCATTCCTGTATCAGCTCTGTCATGAAATCATGCATCATAAATGTATGCTCAGTATTAATATTAGTAATGTTAGTCAGGTAGTCATATTTCTATTTTTCATGTTCAGTAATAAGTCTCATTCGAGGATGAATGTTCCCAATGGGGAGATATTGAAATACTCCGTACATCTACCTTGCTTGAAATCATCCCAGAAATGTGAAAGACATGTTTCAAAGAAGAATCCACTTTTATACATGTGGTATTTTAAATATTTCAACTTTTCATCATGTGGGAAATTTAATAGGATTTCCATCGATATCAATATTGCAAAATTAGAAATGCGTGATCAGCGTGTCAGTACTCTAAGTCATACATTCATGTATCAGCTCAGTCATGAAATCTTGCATCAGATATGCACGCTCAGTATGAATCTCAGTGATGTCGTTCAGATAGTAATGCTTCTGTTGTTCATGATCAGTATAAACTTCAGCTTATCGTTACTCCCATTTCAATTAGTCTCATTCTAGGATGAATGTTCCTTAGGGGGAGATATTTTATACCCCATACTCTACTTAGATTAAAATCATCCCCGAAATGTCAAAGACATGTTTCAAACAAGAATCAACTTTTATACATGTGGTATTTTCAAGACTTTTACTTTTTGTCATGTGGAAAATTCAATAGGCTTTCAATTTATATCAAATAATCTCAAATCAGATTTTCGTGATCAGCTTATTAGTACTCTCAGTCATACATTCAATTATCTACACATTCATGAAATCATGCATTAAATATACATGCTCATTATGAATCTCAGTAATGTTAGTCAGGTAGTCATGTTTCTGTTGTTCATGTTCAGTATGAACTTCAGCTTATCATTTCTCCCATTTTAATCAGTCTCATTCCAGTATGAATGTTTCCAAGAGGAAGATATTGTAATACCCCGTAATTCTACCTGGCTTAAAATCAACCTAGAAAAGTCAAATCTTTGATTCATAGAAGAATCCACATTTATGCGTGTGGTAGTTTCAAGATTTCCACTTTTTGTTATGTGGGAAATTCAATAATCTTTTCAGCGACATCAAATCTGTCCAAATCAGATATGCGTGATCAGATTATTACTACTCTTAGTCATACATTAAAGTATTAGCTCACTCATGAAATCATACATCATATATGCATACTCAGTATGAATATCAAAAATGTCATTTAGGTAGTCATCTTTCTGTTTTACATGTTTAGTTTGAACTTCAGCTTATTGTTCCTCCCCTTTTAATTAGTCTCATTCAAGGATGAATATTCCAAAAAGGGAGATATTGTAATACCCCGTACTTCTGCCTGGCTTAAAAAAATCCTAGAATGTCAAAGACTTGTTTTAAAGAAGAATCCACTTTTATACATGTGGTATTTTTAAGATTTGCACTTTTTTTAATTTGGGAAATTCAATAAGATTTCCATCGATATATGATCTGCCCAAAGAAAATATGCCTAATCAACTTATCAGTACTATCAGTTAAACATTCATGTATTAGCTTAGTCATAAAATCATGCATCAGATATGCATGCCCAGTATGAATCTCAGTAATGTTAGTCAGGTAGACATGTTTTCATTTCTCATGTTGAGTATGAACTTCAGCTTATCGTTTCATCCATTTTAATTAGTCTCATTTGAGGATGAATGTTCCCAAAGGGGAGATATTATAATACTCTATACTTCTACCTGGCTTAAAATCATTCCAGAAATGTCAAAGACAGGTTTCAACGAATAATCAACTATTATACATATGGTATTTTGAATATTTTGAAATTTTTGTCATGTGGTAAATTCAATTGGCATTCCATCGATATCAAATCTGCCCAAATGAAATATGCATGATCACCTTATCAGTACTCTAAGTCATACATTCATGTATCTGCTTAGTAATGAAATCATGTATCAGATATGCATGCTCAGTATGAATTTTTGTAATGTCAGTCAGGTAGTCATGTTTCTATTATTCATGTTCTGTATGAACTTCAGCTTATCATTACTCCATTTCAATCAGTCTAATTCGAGGATGAATGTTCCTAAGGGGGAAATATTTCATACCCCATACATCTACCAGGCTTAAAATCATCCCATAAATGTCACATAATTATTTCAAAGATTTTTCAAGATTTTTATACATATGGTCTTTTCAAGATTTTTACTTTTTGTCATGTGGGAAATTCCATAAGCTTTCCTTCGATATCAAATATTCCCAAATCACATTTGGGTGATCAGCTTGTCAGTACTCTAAGTCATACATTCATGTATAAGCTCAATTATGAAAAAATGCATTAGATATGCATGCCCATTATGAATCTCAATAATGTCAATCAAGTAGTAATATTTTCAATGTTCATATTCATTATGAGCTTAATCTTATCGTTCCTCCTTTTTAAATATGTATAATTCAAGGACAAATAATTCTAAAGGGGAGATATTGCAATACCACGTACTTTTGCCTGGCTTAAAATTATTCCAGAAATGCCAAACACTTGTTTCAAAGAAGAATCCACTTTTATAAATGTGGTATTTTGAAGAATTTCACTTTCTCTCATATGGAAAATTCAATAGGCTTTCCATCAATGTCAAATATTCCCAATGCACCTACTCGTCTTCAGATTATCAATACTTTAAGTCATACATTCATGTATCTGCTCAGTCATGAAATCATGCATCAGATATGCATGCTCAGTATGAATCTCAGTAATGTCAGTCAAGTAGTAATGTTTTCATTGTTCATGTTCATTATGAACTTAAGCTTAACGTTCCTCCTTTTTGATTCTATCACATTCGAGTTTGAATATTCCCAATGGGGAGATATCGAAATACCCCACACTTCTACCTAGCTTAAAATCATCCCAAAAATGTCAAATACTTTCTTCAAACAAAAATCCACTTTTATACATGTGGTATTTTTAAGATTTTCACTTCTTGCCATCTAGGAAATTCAATAAGCTTTCCATAGATATATAATACGTCCAAATCAGATATGTTTCATCAGCTTATCAGTTCTCTCAGTCATACTTTCATGTAGTAGCTCACTCATGAAATCATGTGTCAGATATGCATACTCTGTATGCATCTAAATAATGTCAGTTAGGTAGTAATTTTTCTACTGTTCATGTTTAGTATGATCTTCAGCTTATCGTTCCTCCCATTTTAATCGGTCTTATTCGGGATGAAAGTTTCCAAGGTTGATATATTGTAATAAACCATACTTCTACCTGGCTTAAAATTGTCACAGAAATACCAAAGACTTGTTTCAAAGAATATTCCACATTTATGCATAATGTATTTTTAAATTTTCACCTTTTTTCAAGTGGGAAATTCAATAAGCTTTCCATCCTTATCAAATCTACCTAAGTTCGATATGCGTGATCAGCTTATTTGTACTGTTAGTCGTACATTCATGTATCATCTCAGGCATGAAATAATGCATCAGATATGCATTCTCATTATGAATCTCAGTAATGTCAGTCAGGTAGTCACCATTCTATTTATTATGTTCAGTATTAACTTTAGCTTATCGTTCCTAACCTTTTAATTAGTCTCATTCAATGATGAATATTCCCAAAAGAGAGATATTGTAATACCTCATACTTCTAAATGGCTTAAAATCATCCTTCAAATGTCAAATACTAGTTTCAAAGTAGAATCCACTTTCATGCATGTGGTATTTTTAAGACATTCACGTTTTATTATTAGGGAAATTCAACAAGCTTTCCATCGATATATAATCTGCCCAAATAAGATATGCGTGGTCAGCTTAGAAGTATTATCAGTCATACATTCATGTATCAGCTCTATCATGAAATCATGCATTAGAAATGCATGCTCAATATGAATCTCAGTAAGTTCAGTCAGGTAGTTATGTTTCTGTTGTTCATTTTCGGTTTGAACTTCAGCTTATGGCTACTCCCATTTCAATGAGTCTCATGTGAGGACGAATGTTCCTAAGGGGGAGATATTTTATACCCCATACTTCTACCTGGCTTAAAATCATCCCATCAATGTCAAAGACATATTTCAAAAAAGAACCAACTTTTATACATGTGGTCTTTTAAAGATTTTGACTTTTTATCATGTGGGAAATTCAAGAAGCTTATCGATATCAAATATTCCTAAATCAAATATGCATGATCAGTTTATCAATACTCTAAGTCACACATTCATTATCAGCTTAGTCATGAAATCATGCATCAGATATGCATGCTCAGTATGAATCTCAATAATGTCAGTCGGGTAATAATGTTTTCGTTGTTCATGTTCACTATGAACTTAAGCTTATCATTCATCCTTTTTGAATCTGTCTCATTCAAGGATGAATATTCCCAAAGGGGAGATATTGTAATACCCCGTACTTCTACCTTGCTTAAAATCATCCCAAAAATGCCAAATGCTTGTTTCGTAGAAGAATCCACTTTTATACGTATGGTGTTTTCAAGAATTTCACTTTTTGTCATGTGGTAAATTCAATAGGCTTTCCATCGATATCAAGTATTCTGAAATCACATATACGTGATCTACTTATCAGTACTCTAAGCCATACATTTATGTATCAGCTCAGTCATAAAATCATGCATTAAACAACCATGCTCAGTATGAATCTCAGTAATGTCAGTCAAGTAGTAATTTTTTCGTTGTTCATGTTCATTGTGAACATAAGCTTAGCATTCCTCCTTATTGAATCTGTCATATTTGAGGATGAATATTACCAATGGGGAGATATTGTAGTAACCCATACTTCTACCTAGCTTAGAATCACCCCAGAAGTGCCAAATACTTGTTTCAAAGAAGAATCCATTTTTATACATGTGGTATTTTTAATATTTCACTTTTGTCATATGAAAAATTAAATAATCTTTCAATAGATGTATAACACGCCTAAATCAAATATTTTTTATCATCTTATCAATTCTCTAAGTCATACTTTCATGTACTAGCTCAGTCATGAAATCATGCATCAGATATGCATGCTTAGTATAAATCTCAGTAATGTCAGTTAGGTAGTCATTTTTCTGTTGTTCATGTTTAGTATGAACATCAGCTTATCGTTCCTCCCATTTTAGTCAGTCTTGTTTGAGGATGAATATTCCCTAGGGATTATAGAGTAATAAATCGTACTTCTATTTGGCTTAAAATTATCACAGAAATGTCAAAGACTTGTTTCAAAGAAGAATCCACATTTATGTATGTCGTATTTTCATGATTTTCACTTTTTTTCATGTGGGAAATTGAATAAGCTTTTCATCCATATCAAATCTCCCCAAATCAGATATGTGTGAATAGCTTATCAATACAGTTAGTCATACAATCATGTATCAGCTCAGACATGAAATAATGCATCAGCTATTCATGCTTAGTATGAATATCAGTAATATCACCTAGGTAGTCATGTTTCCGTTTATCATGTTCAGTATTAACTTCAGCTTAGTAGTCCTCCCATTTCAGTTAGTCTCATTCAAGGAAAAATATTCCCAAAAGGGAGATATTGTAATACCCCATACTTCTACCTGTCTTAAAATCTTCCCAGAAATGTCAAAGACATGTTTCAAAGAAGAATCCACTTTTATACATGTGGTATTTTAAATATTTTCACTTTTTGTGATATAGGAAATTCAGTAGGGATTCCATTGATGTCAAATATGCCAAAATCAGATATCCGTGATCACCTTATCAGTACTCTAAGTCATCCATTCATGTATCAGCTCAGTTATGAAATCATGCATCAGGTATGCATGCTCAGTATGAATCTCAATAATGTCAGTCGGGTGGTCATATTTCTGTTGTTCATGTTCCATAGGAACTTCAGCTTATCATTACTTCCATTTTAATCAGTCTCATTTGAGGATGAGTGTCCCTAAGGGGGAGATATTTTTTACCCTATACTTTTACCTAGCTTAAAAATTTCCCATAAATGTCAAAGACTTGTTTCAAAGAAGAACCCACTTTTATACATGTGGTCTTTTAAAAATTTTCACTTTTTATCATGTTAGAAATTCAAGAAGAATTCCATCAAAATCAAATATTCCTAAATCACATTTGTGTGATCAGCTTATCAGAACTCTAAGTTATACATTTATGTGTCAGCTAAGTCATGAGATCATGCATCACATATGCATTCTCAGTATGAAACTCAATAATGTGAGTCAGGTAGTAATGTTTTCATTGTTCATGTTCATTATGAACTTAAGATTACCCTTTCTCCTTTTTAAATCTGCCGCATTCAAGGAAGAATATTTCCAAAGGGAAGATATTATAATACCCCGTACTTCTACCTGGCTTAATATCATCCCAGAAATGCCCAAGACTTGTTTCACATAAGAATCCACTTTTATACATGTGGTATTTTCAAGAATTACACTTTTTGTCCTGTGGGAAATTCAATAGGATTTCTATCGATATCAAATATTCTCAAATCACATATCCATAATCAGCTTATCAGTACAGTAATTCATACATTCATGCATCAGCTCAGTCATGAAATCATGCTTTCGATACGCATGCTCCGTATGAATCTCAGCAATGTCAGTCGGGTAGTAATGTTTTCATTGTTAATGTTCATTATGAACTTAAGCTTGTCATTCTTCCATTTTTAATATGTCACATTCGAAGATGAATATTCCAAAAGGGGAGATATTGTAATATCCCGTACTTCTACCTAGCTTAAAATCATCCTAGAAATGCCAAAGACTTGTTTTAAAGAAGAATCCACTTTTATGCATATGGTATTTTTATGATTTTCACTTTTTATTTGGTGAGAAATCCAAGAAGCTTTCCATAGATATATAATACGCCCAAATCAGATATGTGTGATCAGCTTATCAATACTCTCAGTCATACTTTCATGTACTAGCTCAGTCATGAAATCATGCATCAGATATGGATGCTCAGTATGAATCTCAGTAATGTCAGCCAGGTAGTCATTTTTCTGTTGTTCATGGTCAGTATGAACTTCAGCATATTGCTTCTCTCATTCCAATCAGTCTTATTTGAGGATGAATGTTCCAAAGGGGGATATATTGTAATAACTCATACTTCTACCTGGCTTAAAATCGTCCCAGAAATGTCAAAAACTTGTTTCAAGGAAGAATCCACATTTACGCATGTCGTATTTCCAAGATTTTCACTTTTTTGTTTGTAGGAAATTCAATAAGATTTCCATCCAAATCAAATCACCCCAAATCAAATATACATGATCAGCTTATCAATATCATCAGTCATTCATTCATGTATCAGCTCAGACATGAAATCATGCATCAGATATGCATCCTCAATATGAATACTAGTAATATAAGTAGGCAGTCATGTTTCCATTTATCATATTCGGTATTACCTTCAGCTTCTCATTCCTCCTATTTCAATTAGTCTCATTCACGGAAGAATATTTCCAAAAAGGAGATATTGTAATACCCCATACTTCAACATGGCTTAAAATCATCCTAGAAATATCAAAGACTTGTTTCAAAGAAGAATCCATTTTTATACAAGTGGTATTTTTAAGATTTTCACTTAATGTTATTTGAGAAATTCAATAAGCTTTCCATCGATATATAATCTGCCCAAATAAGATATGCAAGGTCATCTTATCAGCATTATCCGTCATACATTCATGCATCTGCTAAATCATGAAATCATGCATTTGAAATGCATGATCAGTATAAATCTTAGTAATGTTAGTTAGGTAATCATGTTTCCATTTTTCTTGTTCAGTATGGACTTAAGCTTATCGTTCCACCCATTTCAATATGGCTCATTTGAGGAAGAATATTCCCAAGTGGGAGATATTGTAATTCGATGTACTTCTACCTGGCTTAAAATCTTCCCAGAAATGTCAAAGACATGTTTCAAAGAAGAGTCCACTTTTATACATGTGGTATTTTCAATATTTTCACTTTTTGTCATGTGGGAAATTCAGTAGGCATTCCATTGATATGAAATATGCCAAAATTAGATATGCGTGATCACCTTATCAGTACTCTAATTCATACATTCATCTATCAGCTCAGTCATGAAATCATGCATCAGTTATGCATGCTCAGTATGAATCTCAACAATGTCAGTCAGGCTGTCATGTTTTTGTTATTCATGTTCCACATGAACATCAGCTTATTATTAATCCCATTTCAATCAGTCTAATTTGAGGATGAATTTTCCTAAGGGGGAGATATTTTATACCCCATACTTCTACCTGGCTTAAAATTATCCCATAAATGTCAAAGACTTGTTTCAAAGAAGAACCCACTTTTATATATGTGGTCTTTTAAAGATTTTCACTGTTTAACATGTGGTAAATTCAAGAAGCTTTCCATCAAAATCAAATATTCCCAAATCAAATATACGTGATCAGCTTATCAGTACTCTAAGTCATACATTTATGTATCAGCTAAATCATGAAATCTTGCATCAGATATGCATGCTTAGTTTGAATCTCAATAATATCAGTGAGGCAGTAATGTTTTCGTTGTTCATGTTCATGATGAACTTAATCTTATCCTTCCTCCTTTTTGAATCTGTCTCATTCAAGGATGAATATTTCCCACGGGTAGATATTATAATACGATGTACTTCTACCTGGATTAAAATCATCCCAGAAATACCAAAGACTTGTTTCAAAAAAGAATCTACTTTTATACATGTTGTATTTTCATGAATTACACTTTTTGTCATGAAATCATGCTACAAATATGCATGCTCAGTATGAATCTCAGTAATATTAGTCGGGTAGTAATGTTTTCGTTATTCATGTTCATTATGAACTTAATCTTATCATTTCTCCTTTTTTAATCTGTCACATTCGAGGATGAATATTCCCAAAGGGGAGAATTGTAATATACCGTACTTCTACCTAACTTAAAATCATCCTAGATATGCCAAAGACTTGTTTTGAAGAAGAATCCACTTTTATACATTTGGTATTTTTAAGATTTTCACTATTTATCTTGTGGCAAATTCAATAAGCTTTCCATAGATATATAATACTCCCAAATCATATATGTGTGATCAGCTTATCAGTACTCTCAGTCATACTTTCATGTACTAGCTTAGTCATGAAATCATGCATCAGATGTGCATGCTCAGTATGAATTTCAGTAATGTCATCCAGGTAGTCATTTTTCTGTTGAACATGTTCAGTATGTACTTCAGCTTATCGTTCCTCCCATTTCAATAAGTCTTATTCCATGATGAATATTCCCAAGAAGGATATATTGTAATAACCTGTACTTCTACCAGACTTAAAATCATCCCAGAATTGTAAAATACTTGTTTCAAAGAAGAATCCACATTTAGGCATGTTGTATTTTAAAGAGTTTCTTTTTTTTCCTATGGGAAATTCAATAAGATTTCCATCCATATCAAATCGCCCCATATCAAATATGCGTGATCAACTTATCAGTATAATCGGTCATTCATTCATATATCAGCTCAGGCATAAAATCATGCATCAGATATGCATCCTCAGTATGAATATTAGTAATATAAGTCAGGTAGTCATATAGTAATACCCCGTACTTCTACCTGTCTTAGAATCATCCCAGAAATGTCAAAGACTTGTTTCATAGAAGAATCCACTTTTTTACATGTGGTATTTTTTAAGATTTTTACTTTTTTTTATGTGGGAAATTAAATAAGCTTTGCATCTATATATAATCCGTCAAAATTAGATATGGGTGATCAGCTTATCAACACTCTATGTCATACATTCATATATCAGCACAGTCTAGAAATCATGCATCCAATATACATGCACAGTATGAAACCCAGTAATATCAGTTAGGTAGTCTTATTTTCGTTGTTCATGTTCAGTATGACCTACAACTTATCAATCCTCCCATTTCAATTTGTCTCATTCGAGGATGAATGTTCTCAAAGGGGAGATTTTATAATTTCCCGTACTTCTACCTGGCTTAAAATCTTTCTTTAAATGTCAATGACCTTTTTCATAGACTAATTCACTTTTATACATGTGGTATTTTAAAGATTTCCACTTTTTGTCATGTGAGAAATTCAATAATATTTCCATCGATATATAATCTACCCAAAGTAGATATGCGTGATAAGTTTATCAGTACTATCAGTCATATATTAATGTATCAGCTCAGTCATGAAATCATGCATCAGATATTCATGCTCAGTATGAATCTCAGTAATGTTAGACAAGTAGTAATATTTTCGTTGTTCATGTTAATTATGAACTTCAGCTTATCGTTCCTTCTATTTCAATCTATCTAATTCGAAGATGAGTATTCCTAAAGGGGAGATATTTTAATACCCCGTACTTCTACCTGGCTTAGAATCATGTCAGAAATGCAAAGGCTTGTATCAAAGAATAATCCACTTTTATACATGGGGTATTTTTAAGATTTTCACTTTTTGTCATATGGGAAATTCAATAAACTTTCCATAGATATATAATACACCTAAATCAGATGTGTGATCAGCTTATCAGTACTCTCAGTCACACTTTCATGTATTAGCTCAATCAAGAAATTATGCATAAGATATGCATGCTCAGTATGAATCTTAGTAATGTCAGCCATGTAGTCATGTTTCTATTATTCATGTTTAGTAAGAATTTCAGCTTATCGTTCCTCCCATTTCAATCAGTCTCATTCGACGATGAATGTTCCCAAGGGGGAGATATTTTTATAACCCGTACCTCTACCTGGCTTAAAATCATCCAAGAAAAGTCAAAGACTTGTTTCAAAGAAGAATCCACATTTGTGCATGTCGTATTTTTAACATTTTTACTTTTTGTTACGTTGGAAATTAAATAAGCTTTCCATCCATATCATATCTGCCCAAATAAGATATACGTCATCAGCTTATCAGTACAGTCAGTCATAAATTCATGTATCAGCTCAGTCATGAAATCATGCATCAAATATGCATGCTCAGTATGAATCTTAGTAATATCAGTTAGGTAGTCATGTTTCCCATTTTCATGATCAGCATGAACTTTAGGCTATTATTCCTCCCATTTAAACTAGTCACATTCAAGGATAAATGTTCCAAAAAGGGAGATATTGTACCACATCGTACTTCTACCTGGCTTAAAATCATCCTAGAAATGTCAAAGACTTGTTTCAAAGAAGAATCCACCTTTATACATATGGTATTTTTAAGATTTTAACTTTTTGTAATTTGGGAAATTCAGTAAGCTTTCCATTGGTATATAATCTGCTAAAATTAAATATGCTTGATTATCTTATCAGTACTATCAGTCATACATTCATGTATCCGCTCAGTCATGAAATCGTGCATCAGATATTCATGCTCAACATGAATCTCAGTAGTGTTAGTCAGGTAGTCATGTTTTCGTTTTTCATGTTCAGTGTGAAATTCAGCTTATTATTCCTCCCATTTCAATAAGTCTCATTCGAGGATGAATGTTCCCAAGGGGGAGATATTATAATACTCCTTACTTCTACCTTTCTTAAAATCATCCCAAAAATGTCAAAGACATGTTTTAAAGAAGATTCCACTTTTATACATGTGGTATTTTTAGTATTTTCACTTTTTGTCATGTGGGAAATTCAATAGGCTTTCCATCGATATCAAATATGCCCAAATCAGATTTGTGTGATCAACTTATCATTACTCTAAGTCATAGATTCATGTATCAGCTTCGTCATGAAATCATGCATCAGATATGCATGCTCACTATGATTATCAGTAATGTTTACGTAGTGATCTTTCTGTTGTTCATGATCAGTGTAAACTTCAGCTTATCGTTACTCCTATTTCAAACAGTCTCATTCGAGAATGAATGTTCATAAGGGGGAGATATTTTTTACCCCATACTTTTACCTGGTGTAAAATCATCCCAGAATTGTGAAAGACTTGCTTCAAAGAAGAACCCAAAACAACAACAACATACCCAGTCTATTCCCACATAGTGTGGTCTTGGAAGGGTAGAGTGTACGCAGTCCATACCTCTACCTCTAAAGAGGTAGAGAGGCTATTTCTGATAGACCCATAGCGAAAGTTTGAAGATAGCATACAAAAGCATGAAAATCCTAGAACACAATAAAATAACAACGGTGCGACATCCAGAGAAAATTGTACGTTGCCAAACACACGACCCCAAATTCCACCTAAATACTGACAATGCCTCTACCACACCCTTAACCTTTATCCTAATGCTATTCATCTATATCTTAGTATCCAGGTTCATGTCCTCAGTCAATAGTATCTGCTCAATGTCACGTTTAATCATTTATCTCCAGTATTTCTTTGACCTACCCCTAACCCATTTGAAACCATCCAAGGGAAACCGATCACACCTAGAACTGGGGCATCCGTGCCCCTCCTTATCACATGACCAAACCATCTCAATCTCACTTCCCATATCTTTTCCTCCACCGACACCACTCCCACCTCCTCCCAAATAATATCATTCCTAACCTTGTCAACCCTAGTGAATACACACATCCAATGCAACATCCTCATTTCCGCTACCTTAAGCTTTTGGATATGAGAATTCTTAATCAGCCAACACTTTGCTCCATACAATATAGCAGGCCGGACTGCAACTCTAAAGAATTTGCCTTATAGCTTGTGGGGCACCTTCTTATTGCATAGAATACTGGAAGCGAGCCTCTATTTCAACCAACCATCCTTAATACAGTGGGAGACATCCTCATCTATCTATCTTTTTCCCTGAATAGACCCAAGATACTTAAAATTCTCTCTCTTGCAAACCACTTGGGAATCCAACTTCACTAACACCTCCTGCTCTTGCCTTGAGTCACTAAACTTGTAATCCAAGTACTCCATCTTGGTCCAACTAAATCTGAAACCTTTAGACTCTAGGACTTGCCTCCAAAACTCCCATTTATTATTAACCCATTGTCACAAATCATCAATCAAAACTATATCATCTGCGAAAAGAATACACTAAGGCAGCTAACATTATATTATTTGCGTCAACACATCCATCCCTAAAGAAAATAAGTATGGACTAAGAGTTGATCCATAGTGCAACCCTGTCAACCTCGAGAAATGCTCAGAATCTCCTCCCACTATCCATGGTGCAACTCCCTCATACATATCCTTAATTTCTCTGATGTACGCTACCGGGAGCCCTCTCGCCTCCATGCATCTCCAAAGAACCTCCCTAGGGACCTTGTCATACGCCTTTTCCAAGTTAATAAACACCAAGAAGATCCTCCTTTCTCTCTCTATACAACTCTATTAGTCTCTGCACAAGGTGAATTGCCTTAGTCATAGAGCGACCTATCATACAACCAAGCTGATTCTCTGAGATAGACATGTTCTTCCTCAACATCCGCTCTACCACTCTCCCAAATCTTTATCATGTGACTCAAAAACTTAATACCCTGATAGCTGTTGTAACTCTTAATGTCACCCTTATTCTTATAAATAGGGATCAGTATGCTCCATTTCCACCCCTCTGGCATCTTTACTGACTTGAAAATATTGTTATATAAGTTAATTAGCCACTTTAACCCTGACCTACTAGAGAACTTCAAAAAATCTACCGGTATATCATTGGGCCCCATCGCCCTGCCCCTCCGTATCTTACAAATGGCCTCACTGACCTCATTTACCTTAAAATGCCGATAAAAACCAAAGTCGCTACCCTCCCCAGATTGCTCCAGCTACCATAACACAACATCTCTATCCCCCTTATTATTCAAGAACCTATGAAAATAGGACTGTAATCTTTTATTAATGAGGTCGTCCTCTACAAAAACTCTACCATCCTCCCCCTTAATGCATTTCACCTGGTCGATATCACGACCCTTCCGCTCCCTAAACTTGCAAAGTCTAAACATCCTCTTTTCCCCACCTTTCTCCTTCAACCCCTTATACAAACTTTCAAAAGATGTTGTCTTGGCAGCCGTGACTACTAACTTAGCCTCCTTTTTTGCTAACTTGTACTCCTCTCTACTCGCTCGTTTCTTTTTTTCATCCTTATTGTCAACCAACTTAATGTAACCATCCTTCTTTGCCTTTACCATCTTTTTAATCTCCTTATTCTACCACAAATCCCCTCGATACCAGCCAAAACCGCCCCTTAAAAACCACAACACCTCTCTAGTAGATGCCTTAATACAACCAGCAGCCCTATCCCACATACTATCCACGTCCCTTCTGCGCTCCCACACTTCCATCCCCTCCAACTTTGTCCCAATCTCCAAAGCATTAACCAGAGTCAGGCTGTACCACCTAACAGTAGGTCAACCATTCATACCCTGCCTCATTCTACCTTTTTAGATAACTAAGTCCATTACTAGTAGTCTATGCTGGGTCGAAAGGTTCTCATTTGGGATTACCTTAAAATCCTTATTCAAAGCTCTATCCACCTTCCTAAGCAGTAAAAATTCAATCTGAGTCTTGGCTTGTTTTCAAAGAAGAAGAACCTATTGTCACAAATATGGTCTTTTCAAGATTTTCACTTTTTCTTATGTGGAAAATTCAATAAGTTTTCCATCAATATCAAATTTTCCAAAATTAGATATGTGTGATTATCTTATCAGTACCCTTAGTCATACATTCATGTATCAGCTTAGTTATGAAATCATGAATCAGATAGGCATGCTCAATATGAATCTCAGTAATGTGAGTCAGGTAGTTATGTTTCCGTTATTCATGTTCAATATGAACTTTAGCCAATCGTTTCTCCCATTTTAATCAATCTTATTTGAGGACCAATGTTCCCAAGGGGGAGATATTATAATATCCCACACTTCTACTTGGTTTAAAATCATCCCAAAAATTTTAAAACATGTTTCAAAGAAGAATCCACCTTTATACATGGGATATTTTCAAGAATTTCACTTTTTGTCATGTGGGAAATTCAATAGGCTTTCCATATATATCAAAAATTCCTAAATCACATATGTGTGATCAACTTATAAGGACTCTAAGTCATATATTCATGTATCAGCTCAGTTACGAATCATGCATCAGAGATGCATGCTCAGTATGAATCTCAGTAATATCAGTCAGGTAGTAATGTTTTTGTTGTTCATGTTTATTATGAACTTAAGCTTATTGTTCCTCATTCTTGAATCTATCTGATTCAAGGATGAATATTCACAAAGGGGAGATATTTTAATAACCCTTACTTCTACCCAGGTTAAAATCATCCACAAAATTTCAAAGACTTGATTTAAAACAGAATCCACTTTTATACATGTGGTACTTTTAAGATTTTCACTTTTTGTCATGTTGGAAATTCAATAACATTTCCGTAGTTATATAATACGCCCTAATCAGATATGTGTGATCGTCTTGTCAGTACTCTCAGTCATACTTTTTCATGTACTAGCTCAGTTATGAAATCATACATGAGATATGTATGCTCAGTATGAATCTCAGTAATGTCAGTCGGGTAGTCATTTTTCTATTATTCATGTTTAGTATGAACTTCAGCTTATCGTTTCTTCCATTTCAATCAGTCTTATTCAATGATGAATGTTCCCAAGCGGGAGATATTGTAACAACCCATACTTCTACCTTGCTTAAAATTGTCCTAGAAATATCAAAGACATGTTCAAAGAAGAATCCACATTTACGCATTTCGTATTTTTAAGATTTTCACTTTTTTCCATATTGGTAATTTAATAAGATTTCCATCCATATCAAATCTGCCGAAATAGGATATGCATGATCAGCTTATGAGTACTAGCCGTCATACATTCATGTATCAGGTCCGTCATGAAATCATGCATCAGATATGCATGCTCAGTACAAATCTCAGTAATATCAGTCAGGTAGTCATGTTTCCTTTTTTCATGTTAAGTATTAACTTTAGCTTATCATTCTTTTTTTAAAATTAGTCTCATTAAAGGGGGAATTTTCCCTAAAAGGAGATACTGTAATACCCTATGCTTCTAAATGGCTTAAAACCATCCTAAATATGTCAAAGACTTGTTTCAAAGAAGAATCCAGTTTTATACATGTGGTATTTTTAAGATATTTTCAGTTTTTTGTAATTTTGAAAATTTAATAAGTTTTCTATCGATATATAATCTGCCTAAATCACATATACTGGTCAACTTATCAGTACTACTAGTCATACATTCATATATCAGCTCAGTCATGAAATCATGCATACAAAGTATGACTCTCAATAATGTTAGTTAGGTAGTCATGTTTCCATTTATCATGTTTATTATGAACTTCAACTTATGGTTCCTCCCATTTCAATAAGACTCATTTGAGGATGAATGTTCCTAAGGGGGAAATATTGTAATACTCTGTATTTTCACCTAACTTAAAATTATACCAAAATGTCATAGACTTGTTTTAAAGAAGAACCCACTTTTATACATGTGGTGTTTTCAAGATTTTCACTTTCTGTCATGTGAGAAATTTAATAAGATTTCCATCGATATCAAATTCGTCAAGATTGTATATGCGTGATCGTCCTATCAGTACCATCAGCCATACAATCATGTATCAGTTGAGTCATGAAATCATGCATCAAATAGGTATGCTCAATATGAATCTCAGTAAGGTCAGCCAGGTAGTCATGTTTCTGTTGTTCAGGTTCAGTATGCACTTTAGCTTTTCGTTCATTCAATTTCAATAAGCCTCATTCGAGGATCAATCTTCCTAAGGGGATGATATTATAATACCCCGTACTTCTACCTGGCTTAAAATTATCCTTGAATTGTCAAAGACTTGTTTCAGAGAAGAATCCACTTTTATACATGGGGTATTTTGAAGATTTTCACTTTTTGTTATGTGGAAAATTCAATAAGCTTTATATAGATTTCAAAACCACCTAAATTAAATATGGTTGATCAGATTATCAGTACACTCAGTCATACATTCCTATATCAGCGCAATCATGAAATCATGCATCAGATATGGATGCTCACTATGAATTTCAGTAATGTTGGTCAGGTAGTCATGTTTCTATTGTTTATGTTTAGCATGAACAATAGCTTATCGTTCCTCCCATTTTAATCAGTGTCATTCTATGATAAATGTTCTCCAAGGGGAGATATTGTAATACCTGGTACTTTTACTTGGCGTATAATTATTCCATAATTGTCAAAGACTTGTTTCATAGTAGAATCCACTTTTATACATGTGGTATTTTCAAGTTTTTCACTTTTTGTCATATGAGAAATTAAATAATATTTCCATCTATATATAATCCAAACAATTCAGATATGCGTGGTCAGCTTATTAGTATTCGCAGTCATACATTCACGGATCAGCTCATTCAGGAAATCATGCATCAAAAATGCATGCTCAGTATGAAAATCAATAATGTCAGTTAAGTAGTCATATTTCTGTTGTTCATGATCAGTATGAACTACAAATTATCTATCCTCCTATTTAAATCAGTCTTATTCGAGGACAAATGTTCCCTAAGGGAAGATATTGTAATACCCCGTACTACTACCTGGCTTAAAATCATCCCTGAAATGCGAAAGATTTGTTTCATAGAAGAATCCACTTTTATACATGTAATATTTTCAAGATTATCACTTTTGATCATGTGTGAAATTCAATAAGCTTACTATCAAAACATAATCTCCCCAAAGAAGATATGCGTGATAAGCTTATCAGTACTATCAGTCATACATTCATGTATCAGCTCAGTCATGAAATTATGCATCACATAAGCATGCTCAGTATGAATCTCAGTAATGTCAGTCTGGTCGTAAATTTTTAGTTGTTGATGTTCATTACGAACTTCAAATTATCGTTCCTCCTATTTCAATCTATCTAATTCGAGGACCAATATTCTCGAAACTGTGATATTATAGTACCCCGCACTTCTACATGGCTTAGAATCATCCCAGAAATGCAAAGACTTTTTTCAAAGAAGAATCCACTTTTATACATAGATATATAATACGCCTAAATCAGATATATGTGATCATCTTATCAGTACTCTCAATCATACTTATAGGAATTATCTCAGTCATGAAATCATGCATCAGATATGCATGCTCAGTATGAATCTTAGTAATGTCAGTCAGGTTATCATATTTCTGTTGTCTCATTCAAGTATGAATTTTCCCAAGGGGGAGATATTGTTATAATCCGTACTTCTACCTAGCTTAAAATCATCCCAAAAATGTCAAAGACTTGTTTCAAAGAAGAATCCACATTTATTCATGTTGTATTTCCAAGCTTTTTACTTTTTTTCATATGGAAAATTCAATAAGCTTTCCATCCATATTAGATCTACCTAAATCTGATATGTGTGATCAACTTATCAGTATTATCAGTCATACATTCATGTATTAGCTCAGTCATCAAAGCATGCATCAGATATGTTGGTCAGTATGAATCTTAGTAGTATCAGTCAGGTAGTCTTGTTTCTTTTTTTCGTGTTCAGTATGAACTTCAGGTCATCGTTCCTCCCATTTAAATTAGTCTCACTTAAGGATGAATGTTCCCAAAAGGGAGATATTTTAATACCCTGTACTTCTACCTGGTTTAAAATCATCCTATGAATGTTAATGAATTTTTCCAAAGAAGAATCCACTTTTATACATGTGGAATTTTTAGGATTTTCCCTTTTTATAATTTGAGAAATTCAATAAGCTTTCTATCGATAAATAATCTGCCCAAACCAGATATGCATGATCTGATTATCAGTACTATTAGTCATACATTCATGTATCAGCTCAATCATGAAAACCTGCATCAAATATGCATGCTCAGTATGAATCTCAGTAATGTTAGTCAGGTAGTCATGTTTCAATTTTTCATGTTTACCATGAACTTTAGCTTATCACTCCTCTCATTTCAATAAGTCTTATTCGAGGACATATATTCCCAAAAGGGAGATATTGTAACACGCCATACTTCTACTAGGCTTAAAATCATCCCAAAAATGTCAAAGACATGTTTCAAAGAACAATCTACTTTTATATATATGGTATTTTCAATATTTTCATATTTTGTCCTGTGAGAAATTCAATATGCTTTCCATCAATATCCAATATGCCCAAAGCACATAAGCACGATTAGTTTATCAGTATTCTAAGTCATACATTCATGTATCAGCTTAGTCATAAAATCATGCATCAGATATGTATTCTTAGTGTGAATATCAGTAATGTAAGTTAGGTAGTTATGTTTCAGTTTTTCATGTTCATTATGAACTTTAGCTTATCATTACACCCATTTGAATGTTCACAATGGGGATTTATTATAATAACCCACACTTCTACCTATCTTAAAATAACCCAAAAAATATCAAAGAATTGTTTCAATAAATAAACTTTCCATCTATATATAATCTGCCCACATCAGATATGCATGATCATCTTATTAGTGCTCTCAGTCATACATTTATGTATCAGCTCAGTCATGAAATCATGCATCAGATATGCATGCTCAGTATGGATCTCCGTAATATCAATCAGGTAGTCATATTTTCATTGTTCATGTTAAGTATGAACATCAACTTGTCTATCCTCCAATTTCAATCAGTCTCATTCAAGGGTGAATATTCCCAAAGGGTAGATATTGTAATACCCCATACTTCTACTTGGCTTAAAATTATCCTCGAAATGTAAAAAACTTATTTTCAAAGAAGAATCCATATATATACATGTGGTATTTTCAAGATTTTCACTTTCTGTCATATGTGAAATTCAATAAGCTTTCCATCGATATTGAATCTTCCTAATTAAGATATGTGTGATCAGCTGGTCTGTACTTTCAGTCATACTTTCAAGTATTAGCTTAGTCATGAAATCATGCATCAGATATGCCTGCTTAGTATGAATCTTAGTAATGTCAGTCAGGTAGTAATGCTTCAGTTGTTCATGTTTAGTATGAACTTTAACTTATCATTCCTCCTATTTCAATCAGACTCATTCGAGGATTAATGATCCCAAGCGGGGATTTTATAATAAACCACACTTCAACCTTGCTTAAAATCATCCCAGAAATGTCAAAGAATTGTTTCAAAGAGGAATCCACATTTATGCATGTAGTATTTTCAAGATTTTAACTTTTTGTCATCTGAGAAATTCAATAAGCTTTCAATAGACATCAAATCCGCCAAAATTAGATATGCATGATCATCTTATTAGTACTCTCTGTCATACATTCATGTATCATCTCAGTTATAAAATCATGCATCATATATGCATGCTCAGTCTGAATATCAGAAATGTCAGTCAGGTGGTCATGTTTCTGTTGTTCATGTTTAGTATGAACTTCAGCTTATCGTTCTCCCATTTCAATCAGTCTAATTCTTCGATGAAGGTTCCCACGGGGAGATATTTAACTCCCCATACTTCTGCGTACCTTAAAGTCATTCCTGAAATGACAAAGACTTATTTCAAAGAAGAACCCTCTTTCATACATGTGGTATTTTCAACATTTTCACTTTTTTTCACATGGGAAATTCAATAAGCTTTCCATCGATATCAAATACAGCAAAATTAGATATGCGAGATCAGCTTATCAGTAATCTCATTTATACATTCATACATCAGTTCAGTCATGAAATCATTCATCAATTATGCATGCTCAGTATAAATCTCACTAATGTCAGTCAAGTAGTCATGTTTTCATTGATCATATTGATTATGTAATTCAGCTTATAATACCTCCCATTCAATTAGTTTTATTCGAACATGAATGTTCCCAAGGGAGAGATATGATAATACATCATACTTCCACTTGGCCTAGAATCCTCCTAGGACTATCAAAGACTTCTTTCAAAGACGAATCAACTTTTATACAGGTGGTACTTTTAAGATTTTAACTTTTTGTCATGTGTGAAATTCAACAAGCTTTCCGTCCATGTCAAATATGCGTGATCAGCTTATCGGTAATCTCAGTCATATATTCATGTATCCGCTTAGTCATGAAATCATGCATTAGATATGCTTGCTCAGTATGAATCTCAATAATGTCAGTCAGGTAGTCATATTTCTGTTGTTTATGTTCAGTATAAACTTTACCTTATCATTCGTACCATTTCAATAAGTCTCATTTGAGGATGAATGTTCTAAAGGGGGAGATATTGTAATATCCCGTACTTCTAACTATCTTAAAATCATCTCAGAATTGTCAAAAAACTTCTTTTATAGAAGAATCCACTTTTATACATATGGTATTTCAAAGATTTTCACTTTTTATTATGTGGAAAATTCAATAAGCCTTCAATCGATATCAAATACAGCTAAATCAGATAAGCATGATCGGCTTACTAGTACTCTTCGTCATACATTCATGTATTAGCTCAGTTATGAAATCATGCATCAAAGATGCATGCTCAGTATGAATCTTAGTAATGTCAGTCAGGTAGTCATATTTCTATGGCTCATATTCAGTATGAACTCCAGCATATCGATCCTCCTATTTCAATCAATCTCATTCAAGGATGAATGTTCCCAAGAGAGAGATATTATAATACTACATAATTCTAACTGTCATAATATCTTCCCAGAAATGTCTAAGACATGTTTCATAAAAGAATCCTCTTTTATATATATGGTATTTTATAGATTTTCACTTAATGTCATGTGAGAAATTTATTAAGCTTTCCATCGATATCAAATCCGCCAAAATCGAATATGTATGATAATATTATCTGTACTCTCATTCATACATTCATGTATTAGCTCCATCATGAAATCATGCATTAGATATGCATCCTCTGTATGAATCTCAGTAATGTCTGGCAGGTAGTTATATTTCTATTGTTAATGTTCAATATTAACTTCAACTTATCATTTCTCCCATTTTAATCAGTCGTATTAGTGAACAAATCTTCCTAAGGGGGAGATATAGTAATACCCCATACTTGTACCTGGCTTAAATTCATCCCAGAAATATCAAAAACTTCTTTCAAAGAAGAATCCAATTATATATATGTGGTATCTTCAAGGTTTTCACTCTTTGTCATGTGAAAAATTCAATAAGCTTTCCATCGATATCAAATCCATCCAAATCAAATAAGCATGATCAGCTTATCAGTACTCTTAGTCATACATTCATTTATCAATTCGGTCATGATATCATGCATTAGATATGCATGCTCAGTATGAATATCAGTAATGTCAGTCAAGTAGTCATGTTTACATTGCTCATGTTCAGCATAAACTTCAGCTTATTAATTCTCCCATTTAAATCAGTCTCATTCGGCGATGAACGTTCACAAAAGGGAGATATTGTAATACCCTGTACTTTTAATTAGCTTTAAATCATCCCAAAAATAACAAAGACTTGTTTCATAGAAGAATTCACTTTTATATATGTGGTATTTTAAGGATTTTCATTTTTTGTCATGTCGGAAAGTTAATAAGCTTTCAATCTTTATCAAAATCTGACCAAATTAGTTATGTGTGATCATCTTATCAATACTCCGAGGCATACATTCATGTATCATCTTAGTCATGAAATCACGCATCAGATATGCATGCTCAGTATGAATCTCAGTAATGTAAGTCAGGTAGTCATGTTTGTGTTGTTCATATTCAAAATAAACTTCAGCTTATCGTTCGTCCAATTTCTATATATCTTATTCAAGGCTGAATGTTCCCAAGGGGAGATATGGTAATATTCCGTACTTCTACCCGAGTTAAAATCATCCTAGAAATGTGAAAGACTTGTTACAAAGAAGAATCCACTTTTATAAATGTGCAATTTTCAAGATTTTAAATTTTTGTATTGTGAGAAATTCAATAATCTTTCCATCAATATAAAATCGACCCAACTCAGATATGCATGATCAGCTTATCATTATTCTCAATCATACATTTATGTATCAGCTCAGTCATGAATGCATGCATCAGATATGCATGCTCAATATGAATCTAAGTAATGCCAGTCAGGTAGTTATGTTTCCGTTGTTTATGTTCAATATGAACTTTAGCTTATCATTCCTTCTATTTCATTCAGTCTCATTCGATGTTGAATGTTCCCAAGGAGGAGATATTGTAATACCCCATACTTCTACCTATCTTAAAATCATCCAGAATTGTCAAAGACTTGTTTCAAAGAAGAACTAACTTTTATACATGTGGTATTTTAAAGATTTTCACTTTTTGTCTTGTGAAAAATTAAATAAGCTTTCCATTGATATCAAAGCCACCCAAATCAGTTATGCCTGATCATCTTATCAGCACTCTCAGTCTTTTATTTATGTATCAGCTAAGTTTTATAATAATGCATCAGATATGCATACTAAGTATGAATCTCAGTAACGTCAGTGAGGTAGTCATGTTTTCGTTGGTCACGTTCAGTATGAACTTTATCTTATCATTCCTCCCATTTCAATCAATCTCATTCGAGGATGATTTTTTCTAAGTGGAGGATATTGTTATACATTGTACTTCTACCTAGCTTAAAATTATCCCAGAAATGTTAACGAATTATTTCATGGAAGAATCTACTGTTATACATGTGGTATTTTAAAGACTTTTACCTTTTGTCATGTGGCAAATTCAATAAGCTTTCCATCAATATAAAATCTGCCAAAATCACATATGCGTGATCAGCTTATCATTACTATCAGTCATATATTCATGAATCAGCTCAATCACGAAATCATGCATCAGATATGCACGCTCAGTATGAATCTCAGTAATGTCATTTAAGTAGTCATGTTTTCATAGGTCATGTTAAGTATTAACTTTATCTTATCATTCCTCCCATTTAAATCTATCTGATTCATGGTTAAATGTTCTCAAAGGGGAGATATTCTAATACCCCATCCTTCTACCTAACTTTAAGTCATTCACAAAATGTAAAATACTTGTTTTAAAGAAGAATCAACTTAAGTACATGTGGTATTTTCAAGATTTTAACTTTTTGTCATGTGGGAAATTCAATAAGCTTTCTATCCATATCAAATCCACAAATATCAGAAATGTACGATCAGCTTATCAGTATTCTCAGTTATACATTTATGTATCAGCTCAGTCATCAATTCATGCATAATATTTTCATGCTCAATATGAATCTCAGTAATGATAGTTAGGTAGTCATTTTTCCATTGTTCATGTTCAGTATGAACTTTAGCTTATCATTCCTCTTATTTTAATCCGTCTTATTCTTTGATGAATGTTCCCAAGTGGAAGATACTATGGTTCCCCGTACCTCTACCTATCGTAAAATCATCGTATAAATGTCAAAAACTTGTTTTAAAGAAGAATCAACTTTTATACATATGGTTTTTAAAGAATTTAACATTTTGTCATATGGTCCATTCAATAAGCTTTCCATCGATATTAAATACTCCCTAATCATATATACGTGATCAGCTTATCTATACTCTCGGTCATATATTCATGTATCAACTCAGTTAAGAAATTTTACATCAGATATACATGCTTATTATGAATCTCAGGAATGTCAGTCAGGTAGTCATGTTTACATTTTTTATGTTCAGTACGAACTTCATCTTATCATTCCTCCCATTTCAATCTATCTCATCAAAGGATGAATTTTCCCAAGGGGGAGATATTGTAATACCCCGTACTTTTGCTGGGCTTAAAATAATCATAAAAATGTCAAAGACTTATTTCAAAGAATAATCCACTTTTATACATATGTTATTTTAAAGATTTTAACTTTTTGTCAAGTGGAAAATTAAATAAGCTTTTCGTCGATATCAAATCTATCCAAATCAAATATGCATGATCAGCTTAAAAGTACTATCAGTCATACATTTGAATATTAACTCAATTATAAAATCAAGCATAAAAAATGCATCCTTAGTATGAATATCAGTAATGTCAGTCAGGTAATCATTTTTATGTTGTTCATGTACAGTATGAACTTTCGCTTATCATTGTTCCCATTTCAATCAGTCTTATTCGGGGATGAATGTTCCCAAGGGGGAGATATTATAATCCCCCGTACTTCTCCCAAGCTTAAAATCAACCCAAAATGTCAAACTTGTTCTAAAGAAGAATCTAGTCTTATACATATGGTATCTTCAAAAGTTTAAGATTTTGTTATGTGGGAAATTCAATAAGCTTTCCATCGATATCAAATCTACCAAAATTGGATATGCGTGATCAGGTTATACCTAGCTTAAAATCATCCCAAAAATGTGAAAGACTTGTTTTAAAGAAGAATCAACATTTATACATGTGGTTTTTTAAAGATTTTAACTTTTTGTCATATGGTACATTCAATAAGCTTTCCATCGATATTAAATCCACCCTAATCAGATATATGTGATCATCTTATTAGTACTCTCGGTCATACATTTATGTATCAGCTTAGTCATGAAATTATACATCAGATATGAATGCTCACTATGAATCTCTGTAATGTAAGTCAGGTAGTCATGTTTCCATTGTTCATATTCAGTATGAACTTCATCTTATCATTCCTTCCATTTCAATCAATCTCATCCAAGGATGAATGTTCCCAGGGGGGATATATTGTAATACCCCGTACTTCTACCGAACTTAAAATCATCCTAGAAATGTCAAAGACTTGTTTAAAAGAATAATCCGCTTTTATACATGTGGTATTTTCAAGAATTTTCACTTTTTGTCAAGTGGAAAATTAAATAAGCTTTCCATTGATATCAAATCCATCCAAATCAAATAAGCTTGATCAGCTTATCAGAACTTTCATTCATACATTTGTGTGTAAGCTCAATTATAAAATCAAGCATTAGAAATGCAGGCTCAGTAAGAATATCAATAATCTCAGTCCGGTAGTCACATTTCTATTGTTCATGTTAAGTATGAATTTCAGCTTATCATTTTCCCCATTTCAATCAGTCTCATTTGAGTACGAATGTTTCCAAGGGGGAGAATTTGTTATACCACATACTTCTACCTTGCTTAAAATCATCCAAGAAATTTTAGACTTGTTCTTAAGAGGAATATACTCTTATACAAGTGGTATTTTCAACATTTTTAGTTTTTGTTATATCGAAAATTCAATAAGCTTTCCATCGATATAAAATCCACCCAATTAGGTATGCATTATCAACTTATCACTACTCTCAGTCATAAATTCGTGTATTAGCTTAATCATAAAATCATGCATTCGATATATTTGCTTAGTATGGATCTCAGTAATGTCAGTCAGGTAGTCATGTTATCAATGTTCATGTTTGGTATGAACTTTAGGTTATCGTTCCTCCTCTTTTAATCAATGTCATTAATGGATGAATGTTCCCAAAAGGTAGTTATTGTAATACCCTGTACTTCTAACTTGCTTAAAATCATCCCAGAAATGTCTAAGACAACTTCCTAAGAAGAATACAGTTTTATATATGTGGTATTTTAAAGATTTTCACTTCTTTTCATGTGAAAAATTAAATAAGCTTTCCACCGATATCAAAGACACCCAAATAAAATATGCTTGATCATCATATTATCACTCTCAGTCATACTCCATATAAATCTCAGTAATGTTAGTCAGGTAGTCATGTTTCTGTTGTTCATGTTCAGTATGAAATTCAACTTGTCATTCCTCCCACTTAAATCAATCTCATTTGAGGATGAATATTTCTAAGAGGGAGATATTATAATACGTCGTACTTCGACCTGGCTTAAAATCATCCCTGAAATGTCAAAGACTTATTTCAAAGAAGAATCCACTTTTATACATGTGGTATCTTAAAGATTTTCATCTTTTCTCATGCAGGAAATTTAATAAACTTTCTATCGATGTTAAATCCACCAAAATTAGATATGCATGATCATCTTATCAGTACTATCAGTCATACAATCATGAATCCACTCAATCATAAAATCATGCATCAGATATGCATGCTCAGTATGAATCTCAGTAATGTCAGTCAAGTAGTCATGTTTTCATTGGTCATATTTTGTATGAACTTCAGGTTATCATTTCTCCCATTTCAATCAGTCTCATTTGTGGAGGAATGATCTCAAAGGGGAGTTATTGTAATACCCCGTACTTCTACCTGGCTTTAAATTATTTCAAAAATGACAAAGACTTGTTTAATAGAAGAATCCACCTAAATACATGTGGTATTTTTAAGATTTTAACTTTTTGTCACTTGGGAAATTCAATAAACTATCCATCGATACCAAATCTTCCTAAATCAGATATATGTGATCAGCTTATCAGTATTCTTAGTTATAAATTTATGTATCAGCTCATTCATGAATTCATGTATTAGATATGCGTGCTCAATAATGTCAGTCAGGTAGTCATGTTTCAATCGCTCATGTTCAGTATGATCTTTATCTTGTCATTCCTCTTGTTCAATTAGTCTTATTCCTGGATGAATGTTCTTAAGTGGAAGGTACTGTAATACCCCATACCTTTGCTTGGGTTAAAATCAACTTTTATATATGTAGTTTTTCAATGATTTTCACTTTTTGTCATATGTTACATTAAATAAGATTTCCATCAATATTAAATCCACCCTAATTGGATATATATGATCAGCTTATCCATACTCTCGGTCATACATTCATTTATCAACTCAGTCTTGAAATTATAAATCAGATATGCATGCTCGTTATGAATCTTAGTAATGTTAGTCAGGTAGTCATGTTTCTATTGTTAATTTTCAGTGTGAACTTCATCTTATCATTCCTTCTATTTCAATCAATCTCACCCAAGGATGAATTTTCCTAACAGGGAGATATTGTTATACCCCGTACTTCTACCGGGCTTAAGATTATCATAGAAATGTTAAAGACTTATTTGAAAGAATAAGCAACTCTTATACATGTGGTATTTTTAAGATTTTCACTTTTATTCAAGTGGAAAATTAAATAAACTTTCCATCGATATCAAATATACCCAAACCAAATATGCATGATCAGCTTATCAGTACTCTCAGTCTTACATTCATGTATCAGCTCAATTATAAAATAAAGCATCAGAAATGCATGCTAAGTATGAATCTCAGTAATATTAGTTAGGTAGTCATGTTTGTGTTGTTCATCTTCATTATGAACTTCTGCTTATCATTCCTCCCATTTCAATCAGTCTCATTCGAGGATGAATGTTCCCAAGGAGGAGATATTATAATACCCCGTACTTCTACCTGGCTTAAAATCATCCTAGAAATATCAGACTTGTTCTAAAGAAGAATCTTCTCTTATACATGTGGTATCTTCAACATTCTTAGATTTTGTTATGTGGTAAATTCAATAAGCTTTTCATTAATATCAAATTCAGGTAAATTAGATATACATGATGAGCTTATCATTACTCTCAGTGATAGATTTATGTATCAGCTCAATCATGAAATCATGCATCAGATATGCATGCTTAGTATGGATCTCAGTAATGTCAGTCTGGTAGTCATGTTTTCATTGTTCATGCTCAGTGTGAACTTCAGCTTATCATTCCTACTATTGTAATCAGTTTCATTAAAGGATGAATGTTCCCAAAATGAAGATATTGTAATACCCTTTATTTCTACCTATCTTAAAATCGTCCCAAAAATGTCAAAGACTTCTTTCAAAGAAGAATCCAATTTTATACATGTGGTATTTTCTAAATTTTCACTTTTTGTCATATGGGAAATTCAGTAAGCTTTCCATCGATATCTGTGATCATCTTGTTAGTACTCTGAGTCATACTTTCATGTATCAGCTAAGTTATGAAAGCATTCATTAGATAGGCATGCTTAGTATGAATATAATTATTGTACGTCGGGTAGTCATGTTTCCGTTGTTCACGTTCAGTATGAACTTTTACTTATCGTTCCTCCCAATAAAATAACTCTAATTCGAGGATGAATGTTCCTAATGGGGAGATATTTTAATAGCTCGTACTTCTCCCTGGGATAGAAGAATCCCAAAAATGTTACAGATTTCTTTCAAAGAAGAATCCACTTTTATACATGTGGTATTTTAAAGATTTTCACTTTTTATTATATGTGAAATTCAGTAAGCTTTCCATCGATATCCGTGATCAGCTTGTTAGTAATCTGAGTCATACTTTAATGTGTCAGCTCAGTTATAAACTCATTCATTAGATATGCATGCTCAGTATGAATCTCATTAATGTAAGTCGGGTAGTGATGTTTCTGTTTTTCATGTTCGGTATGAACTTCAGCTTATCGTTCCTCCTAATTCAATAATTCTAATTTGAGGATGAATGTTCCTAAGGAGGAGATATTGTAATACCCCGTACTTCTCCCTTGCATAAAAGCATCCCAAAAGTGTCAAAGACTTATTTCAAAGAAGAATCCACTTTTATACATATAGTATTTTCAAGATTTTCTCTTTTTGTAAGGTAGGAAATTCAGTAAGCTTTCCATCGATATCAAATCCACCCAAACCAGATATGCATGATCAACTTATCATTACAATGATTCATACATTCATGTATTAGCTCAGTCATGAAATCATGCATCAGATATGCATGCTCAGTATGAATCTTAGTAATGTAAGTTGGGTAGTCATGTTTCCTTTGTTCATGTTCCGTATAAACTTCAGCTTATCGTTCCACGCATTTCCATCAGTATTATTCGAGGAAGAATGTTTCTACGGGGGAGATATTGTAATACCCCGTACTTATAACTGGCTTAAAATCATCGAAAAAATGTCAGAGTTGTTCTGGAGAAGAATATACTCTTATACAAATGGTAATTTCAACATTTTGAGTTTTTGTTAAGTGGAAAATTCAATAAGCTTTCCATCGATATAAAATCCACCCAATTAGATATGCATGATCAGTTTATCCCTACTCTCAGGCATACATTCTTGTATTAGCTCAATCATAAAATCATGCATTCAACATGATTGCTCAGTATGGATCTCAGTAATGGCAGTCAGGTAGTCATGCTTTCATTGTTCATGTTCGGTATGTACTTTAGCTTATCGTTCCTCCTGTTTTAATCAATGTCATTAAATGATGAATATTTCCAACAGGGAGATATTGTATTACCCCGTACTTCTACCTTGCCTAAATTCGTCCCAGAAATGTCTATGACTAGTTTCTAAGAAGAATACACTTTTATACATGTGGTATTTTCAAGATTTTCACTTTTTTAATGTGAAAATTAAATAAGCTTTCCATCGATCTCAAAGCCACCCAAATTAGATATGTGTGATCATCATATTATCACTCTATGTCATTCATTCATGTATCTGCTTAGTCATGAAATGATGCATGAGATATGCATACTTAATATGAATCTCAGCAATGTCAGTCAAGTAGTCATGTTTCTGTTGTTCTTGTTCAGTATGAACTTTATCTTGTCATTCCTCCCATTTTAATCAATCTCATTCGTGGATGAATGTTTCTATGTGGCAGATATTGTAATACGTAGTACTTCCACCTGGCTTAAAATCTTCCCTGAAATGTCAAAAACTTATTTCAAAGAAGAATCCACTTTTATACATGTGGTATCTTCAAGATTTTAACCTTTTTTCATGTGGGAAATTTAGTAAGCTTTCCATCAATATCAAATCCACCAAAATCAGAAATTTGCGATCAGTTTATCAGTATTCTAAGTTATACATTTATGTATCAGCTCAGTCAAGAATTCATGCGTCATATAATCATGCTCAATATGAATCTCAGTAATGTCAGTTAGGTAGTCATGTTTCCATTGTTCATGTTCAGTATGAACTTCAGCTTATCATTCCTCTTATTTCAATCCATCTTATTCTTGGATGAATGTTCCCAAGTGGAAGATAATATAGTGCCCTGTACCTCTACCTGTCTTAAAATCATCGTATAAATGTCAAAAACTTGTTTCAAAGAAGAATTAACTTTTATACATGTGATTTTTAAAGAATTTAACTTTTTATCATATGGTTCATTCAATAAGCTTTCCATCGATATTAAATCCGCCCTAATCAGATATACGTGATCAGCTTATCCGTACTCTCGATCATATATTCATGTATCAGCTCAGTTAAGAAATTTTACATCAGATATGCATGCTTATTATGAATCTCAGTAATGTCAGTCAGGTAGTCATGCTTCCATTGTTTATGTTCAGTATGAACTTCATCTTATCATTCATCCCATTTCAATCTATCTCATCAAAGGATGAATGTTTCTAAGGGGGAGATATTGTAATACCCCGTACTTCTGTCGGGCTTAAAATAATCCTAGAAATGTCAAAGACTTATTTCAAAGAATAATCAACTTTTATACATGTGTTATTTTCAAGATTTTAACTTTTTGTCTAGTGAAAAATTAAATAACCTTTCCGTCGATATCAAAACTATCCAAATCAAATAAGCATGATTAGCTTATAAGTACTCTCAGTCATACATTCGAATATTAGCTCAATTAGAAAATCAAGCATCAAAAATGCATCCTCAGTATGAATCTCAGTGATGTTAGTCAGGTAATCATGTTTATGTTGTTCATGTACAGTATGAACTTTCGCTTATCATTGCTCCCATTTCGATTAGTCTCATTTGGGGATGAATGTTCCCAAGGGTGAGATATCATAATCCCCCGTACTCCTCCCAAGCTTAAAATCATCCATGAAATGTCAGACTTGTTCTAAAGAAGAATCTACTCTTAAACATATGGTATCTTCAAAAGTTTTAGATTTTTTTATGTGGAAAATTCAATAAGCTTTCCATCGATATCAAATCTACCCAAATTAGATATGCGTGATCATCTTATACCTGGCTTAAAATCATCCCAAAAATGTGAAAGACTTGTTTCAAAGAAGAATCAACATTTATACATGTGGTTTTTTAAAGATTTTAACTTTTTGTCATATGGTACATTCAATAAGCTTTCTATTGATATTAAATCCACCCTAATCAGATATACCTAATCATCTTATTAGTACTCTAGGTCATAAATTTATGTATCAGCTTAGTCATCAAATTATACATCAGATATGAATGCTCACTATGAATCTCAGTAATATAAGTCAGGTAGTCATGTTTCCATTGTTCATGTTCAGTATGAACTTCATCTTATCATTCCTTCCATTTCAATCAATCTCATCCAACGATGAATGTTCCCAAGGGGGAGATATTGTAATACCCCGTACTTCTACCGGGCTTGAAATCATCCTAGAAATGTCAAAGACTTGTTTAAAAGAATAATGTGCTTTTATACATGTGGTATTTTCAAGATTTTCACTTTTTGTCAAGTGGAAAATTAAATAAGCTTTCCATTGATATCAAATCCGCACAAATCAAATAAGCATGATCAGCTTATCAGTACTCTCAGTCATATATTCGTGTATAAGCTCAATTATAAAATCAAGCATTAGAAATGCATACTCAGTAAGAATATCAGTAATCTCAACCCGGTAGTAACATTTTTGTTGTTCATGTTCAGTATGAATTTTAGCTTATCATTTTCCCCATTTTAATCAGTCTCAATTTGAGGACGAATGTTCCCAAGGGGGAGATATTGTTATACCCCATACTTCTACCTTGCTTAAAATCATCCAACAAATTTCAGACTTATGCTAAAGAAGAATATACTCTTATGTCGAAAATTCAATAATTTTTCCATCGATATAAATTCCACCCAATTAGATATGCATGATCAGCTTATCACTACTCTCAGTCATACATTCTTGTATTAGCTCAATCATGAAATTATGCATTCGATATGCATGCTCAGTATGGATCTCAGTGATGTCAGTCAGGTAGTCATTTTTTCATTTTTCATGTTCGGTATGAACTTTAGCTTATCGTTCCTCCTATTTTAATCAATGTCATTAAAGGGTGAATGTTCCCAAAAGGTAGATATTGTAATACCTCGTACTTCTACCTTGCTTAAAATCGTCCCAGAAATGTCTAAGACAAGTTCCTGAGAAGAATACAGTTTTATATATGTGGTATTTTAAAGATTTTCACTTCTTTTCATGTGAAAAATTAAATAAGCTTTCCACCGATATCAAAGCCACCCAAATAATATATGCTTGATCATTATATTATCACTCTCAGTCATTCATTGATGTATCAACACAATCATGAAATGATGCATTAGATATGCATACTCCATTTGAATCTTAGTAATTTTAGTTAGGTAGTCATGTTTCCGCTATTCATGTTCAGTATGAACTTCAAATTTTTATTTCTCCCATTTAAATCAATCTCATTTGAGGACGAATATTTCTATGAGGGAGATATTGTAATTCGTCGTACTTCCACCTGGCTTAAAATCATCCCTAAAATGTCAAAGACTTATCTCAAAGAAGAATCCACTTTTATACATGTGGTATCTTCAAGATTTTCATGTTTTCTCATGTGGGAAATTCAATAAGCTTTACATCAATGTTAAATCCTCAAAAATTAGATATGCATGATCATCTTATCAGTACTATCAGTCATACAATCATGAATCCACTCAATCATAAAATCATGCATCAGATATGCATGCTCAGTATGAATCTCAGTAATGTCAGTCAAGTAGTCATGTTTTCATTGGTCATGATTAGTACGAACTTCAGCTTATCCTTTCTCCCATTTCAATCAGTCTCATTTGTGGATGAATGTGCTCAAAGGGGAGATATTGTAATATCCCGTACTTCTACCTAGCTTTATATCATTCCAAATATGTCAAAGACTTGTTTTATAGAAGAATCCACTTAAATACATATGGTATTTTCAAGATTTTAACTTTTTGTCATGTGGGAAATTCAATAAACTTTCCATCGATATCAAATCTTCCTAAATCAGATATATGTGATCAGCTTATCAGTATTCTTAGTTATAAATTTATGTATCAGCTCATGCATGAATTCATGTATTAGATATGCATGCTCAATATGAATCTCAATAATGTCAGTCAGGTAGCCATTTTCAATTGCTCATGTTCAGTATGATCTTTAGCTTGTCATTCCTCTTATTTCAATTCGTCTTATTCATGGATGAATGTTCTTAAGTGGAAGGTACTGTAATACCGTATACCTTTACCTGGCTTAAAATCAACTTTTATATATGTAGTTTCTCAAAGATTTTCACTTTTTGTCATATGGTACATTAAATAAGATTTCCATCAATATTAAATTCGCCCTAATTAGATATACATGATCAGCTTATCAGTACTCTCGATCATACATTCATGTATCAGCTCAGTCATTAAATTATACATCAGTTATGCATGCTCGTTAGGAATATCAGCAATGTCAGTCAGGTAGTCATGTTTCCATTGTTCATATTCAGTGTGAACTTCATCTTATCATTCTTCCCATTTCAATCAATCTCACCCAAGGATGAATTTTCCCAATAGGGAGAGATTATTGTACCCCGTACTTCTATAGGGCTTAAGATTATCCTAGAAATGTTAAAGACTTGCTTCAAAGAATAAACAACATTTATACATGTGGTATTTTTAAGATTTTCACTTTTTGTCAAGTGAAAAATTAAATAAGCTTTCCATCGATATCAAATCTGCCCAAATCAAATATGCATCATCATCTTATCAGTACTCTCAGTGATACATTCATGTATCAGCTCAATTATAAAATCAAGCATCAGAAAAGCATGCTAAGTATGAATCTCAGTAATGTCAGTTAAGTAGTCATGTTTGTGTTCTTCATCTTCAGTATGAACTTCAGCTTATCATTCCTCCCATTTCAATCAGTCTCATTCGAGGATGAATGTTCCCAAGGAGGAGATATTATAATACCCCATACTTCTACCTGGCTTAAAATCATCCTAGAAATATAAGACTTGTTCTAAAGAAGAATCTACTCTTATACATGTGCTATCTTCAACATTCTTAGACTTTGTTATGTGGTAAATTCAATAAGCTTTTCATTAATATCAAATTCACGTAAATTTGATATACATGATAAGCTTATCATTACTCTCAGTCATAGATTTAAGTATCAGCCCAATCATAAAATCATGCATCAGATATGCATGCTCAGTATGGATCTCAGTAATGTTAGTCAGGTAGTCATGTTTTCATTGTTAATGCTCAGTATGAACTTCAGCTTATCATTCCTACTATTTTAATTTGTGTCATTAAAGGATGAATGTTCCCAAAATGAAGATATTGTAATACCCTTTATTTCTACCTAGCTTAAAATCATCCCAAAAATGTCAAAGACTTCTTTCAAAGAATAATTCAATTTTATACATGTGGTATTTTCAAGATTTTCACTTTTAGTCATATGGGAAATTCAGTAAGAATTCCATCGATATCTGTGATCAGCTTGTTAGTACTCTGAGTCATACTTTCATATATCAGCTCAGTTATGAAAGCATTCATTAGATATGCATGCTCAGTATGAATCTCATTAATGTAAGTCGGGTAGTCATGTTTCCGTTGTTCATGTTCAGTATGAACTTTAGCTTATCGTTCCTCCCAATTCAATAAGTTTAATTTGAGGATGAATGTTCCTAATGGGGAGATATTATAATACCCCGTACTTCTCCCTGGCATAGAAGCATCCCAAAAATGTCAAAGATTTCTTTCAAAGAAGAATCCACTTTTATACATGTGGTATTTTCGAGATTTTCACTTTTTTTCATATGAGAAATTCAGTAAGCTTTCCATCGATATCCGTGATCAGCTTGTTAGTAATCTGAGTTATACTTTCATGTGTCAGCTCAGTTATGAACTCATTCATTAGATATGCTTGCTCAGTATGAATCCCATTAATGTAAGTCGGGTAGTGATGTTTCCGTTTTTCATGTTTGGTATGAACTTCAGCTTATCGTTCCTCCCAATTCAATAATTTTAATTCGAGGATGAATGTTCCTAAGGAGGAGATATTGTAATATCCCGTACTTGTCCCTTTCGTAAAAGCATCCCAAAAATGTCAAAGACTTACTTCAAAGAAGAATCGACTTTTATACATAAGGTATTTTCAAGATTTTCTCTTTTTGTCATGTAGGAAAATCAGTAAGCTTTCCAATAATATCAAATCCACCCAAATCAGATATGCCTGGTCAACTTATCATTACAATGATAGATACATTCATGTATTAGCTCAATCATGAAATCATGCATCAGATATGCATGCTCAGTATGAATCTTAGTAATGTAAGTTGGGTAGTCATGTTTGCGTTGTTCATGTTCCGTATAAACTTCACCTTATCATTCCTCCCATTTCCATCAGTATCATTCGAGGATGAATGTTCCCATGGGGGAGATATTGTAATACCCCGTACTTATAAGTTGCTTAAAATCATCGAAGAAATGTCAGACTTGTTCTAAAGAAGAATATACTCTTATACAAGTGGTAATTTCAACATTTTTAGGTTTTGTTAAGTGGGAAATTCAATATGCTTTCCATCGATATAAAATCCACCCAATTAGATGTGCATGATCAGCTTATCCCTACTCTCAGGCATACATTCATGTATTAGCTCAATCATGAAATTATGCATTCAACATGATTGCTCAGTATGGATCTCAGTAATGTCAGTTAGGTAGTCATGCTTTCTTTGTTCATGTTCGATTTGTACTTTAGCTTATCGTTCCTCCTATTTTAATCAATGTCATTGAAGGATGAATATTCCCAATAGGGAGATATTGTATTACCCCATACTTCTACCTTGCTTAAAATCGTCCCAGAAATGTCTATGACTAGTTTCTAAGAAGAATACAGTTTCATACATGTGGTATTTTCAAGATTTTCACTTTTTTCATGTGAAATTAAATAAGCTTTCCATCGATATCAAAATCACCTAAATCAGATATGCATGATCGTCATATTATCACTCTATGTCATTCATTCATGTATCTGCTCAATCATGAAATGATGCATGAGATATGCATAATTAATATGAATCTCAGTAACGTTAGTCAGGTAGTCATGTTTCCGTTGTTTTTGTTCAGTATGAACTTCATCTTGTCATTCCTCCCATTTTAATCAATCTCATTCGAGGATGAATGTTTCTAAGTGGGAGATATTGTAATACATAGTACTTCCACTTTTATACATATGGTATCTTCAAGATTTTAACCTTTTTTCATGTGAGAAATTTAGTAAGCTTTCCATCAATATCAAATCTGCCAAATTTAGATATGCGTGATCAGCTTATCAGTACTATCAGTTATACATTCATGAATCCGATCAATCATAAAATCATGCATCAGATATGCATGCTCAGTATGAATCTCAGTAATATCAGTCAAGTAGTCATGTTTTCATTGGTCATGTTCAGTATGAACTTCAACTCATTATTCCTCCCATTTCAATCAGTCTCATTCGTGGATGAATGTTCCCAAAGGGAAAATATTGTAATACCCCATACTTCTGCCTGGCTTTAAATCCTTCCAAAACTGTCAAAGACTTGTTTTAATGAAGAATACACTTAAATAAATGTGGTATTTTCAAGATTTTAACTTTTCGTCATGTGGGAAACTCAATAAGCTTTCCATCGATATTAAATCTGGCTAAATCAAATATGTCTGATCAGCTTATCAGTATTCTCAGTTATAAATTTATGTATCATCGCATTTATGAATTCATGTATCAGATATGCATGCTCAATTTGAATCTCAATAATGTAAATCAGGTAGTCATGTTTCCATTGTTTATGTTCAGTATGAACTTTGACTTATCATTCGTCTTATTTGAACGTCTCATTCATGGATAAATGTTCCTAAGTGGAAGGTACTGTGATTCACTGTACCTTTACCTGGCTTAAAATCATCCCAGAAAGTCAAAGACTTATTTCAAAGAACAGTAAACTTTTATACATGTGGTTTTTTAATGATTTTAACTTTTTGTCATATGGTACATTCAATAAGATTTCCATCGATATTAAATCCGCCCTAATTAGATATACGTGATCAATTTATTAGTACTCTCGGTCATACATTCATGTACCAGATCAGTCATGAAATTATACATCACATATGCATGCTCATTATGAATCTCAGTAATGTCAGTCAGGTAGTCATGTTTCCATTGTTCATGTTCAGTGTGAACTTCATCTTATTATTTCTCCTATTTCAATCAATCTCATCCAAGGAAGAATTTTTCCCAAGAGGGAGATATTGTAATACCCCATACTTTTACCGGGCTTAAAATTATCCTAGAAATATCAAAGACTTGTTCCAAAGAATAATCAACTTTTATACATGTGGAATTTCCAAGATTTTCACTTTTTGTCAAGTGGAAAATTAAATAACCTTTCCATCGATATTAAATCTGTCCAAATCAAATATGGATGATCAGCTTATCTGTACTCTCTGTCATACATTCATGTATCAGCTCAATTATAAAATCAAGCATCAGAAATGCATGCTAAGTATGAATCTCAGTAATGTCAGTTAGGTAGTCATGTTTGTGTTGTTCATGTTTAGTATGAACTTATTCTTATCATTCCTCCCATTTTAATCAATCGCATTCCTAGACGAATGTTCCTAAGGAGGAGATATTGTAATACCCCGTACTTCTACCTAGCTTAAAATCATCCCAGAAATATCAGACTTGTTCTAAAGAAGAATCTACTCTTATACATGTGGTATATTAAACATTTTTAGAGTTTGTTAAGTGGTAACTTCAATAAGGTTTTCATCAATATCAAATCCACCCAAATTAGGTATACGTGATGAGCTTATCACTACTCTCTGTCATAGATCTATGTATCAACTCAATTATGAAATCATGCATCAGATATGCATGCTCAGTATTGATCTCAGTTATGTCAGTCAGGTAGTAATGTTTTTATTGTTCATGGTTACTATGAAATGTAGCTTATCGTTCCTCCCATGTTAATCAGTGTCATTTAAGGATGAATATTCCCAAAAGGGAGATATTGTAATACCCTGTAATTCTACCTGGCTTAAAATCATCCCAAAAATGTCAAATATTATTTCAAAGAAGAATCCACTTTATACATATGGTATTTTCAAGATTTATACTTTTTGTCATATGGGAAACTCAATAAGCTTTCCATCGATATCCGTGAACATCTTGTTAGTACTCCTAGTCATACTTTCATGTATCAGCACAGTTATGAAATCATTCATTAGATATGCTTGCGCAGTATGAATCTCATTATTATAAGTCGCGTAGTCATGTTTCCGTTGTTCACGTTCAGCATGAACTTTAGCTTATCGTACCTCCCAATTCAATAATTCTAATTCGAGGGTGAATGAACCTAAGGGGGAGATATTGTAATACCCCGTACTTCTACCGGGCATAAAAGCATCCCAGAAATGTCAAAGACTTATTTCAAAGAAGAATCCACTTTTATACATGTGGTATTTTCAAGATTTTCACTTTTGTCATGTGGAAAATTTATTAAGCTTTCTATCGATATAAAATGCACCCAAATCAGATATGCGTGATCAGCTTATCAGTACACTGAGTCATATATTCATGTATTAGCTCAGTCATGAAATCATGCATCAGATATGCATGCTCAGTATGAATCTCAGTAATGTAAGTCGGGTAGTAATGTTTCCGTTATTCATGTTCAGTATGAACTTCATATTATCGTTCCTCCCGTTTCAATCAGTATCATTCGAGGATGAATGTTCCTAAGGGATAGATGTTATAGTACCCCGTTCTTCTACCTGGCGTAAAATCATCCCAGAAATATCTAAGATTTGTTTCTAAGAAGAATCCAATTTTATAAATATGGTAATTTCAAGATTTTCACTTTTTGTCATGTTGGGAATTAAAAAATCTTTTCATGGATATCAAATCCGCCCAAACTAAATATGCGTGATCAGCTTCTCAGTAATCTCAGTTATACATTCGTGTATCTACTCAGTTCTGAAATCATGCATCACATATTGAAGCTGTGTTTGAAGCTCTGTAATGTCAATCAGGTAGTCATGTTTCTGTTGTTCATGTTCAGTATGAACATCTTATCATTCCTTCCATATCAATAAGTCTCATTCGAACATGAATGTTTCTAAGGGGGAGATATTGTAATACCCCGTACTTTTACCTGGCTTAAAATCATACCAGAAATGACAAAGTCCTATTTTAAAGAAGAACCAACTTGTATGCATGTGGTATTTTCATGATTTTTGCTTGTTTTCATGTAGGAAATTGAGGAAACTTTCCATCGATATCAAATTCAGCGAAATAAGATATGCGTGATCAGCTTATTAGTACACTGAGTCATACACTCATGTATCAGCTCAGTTATTTAATTATGCATCAGATATTAATGGTCAGTATGAATCTTAGTAATGTAAGTCGGGTAGTAACGTTTCCATTGTCCATGTTCAGTAAGAACTTCAACTTATCATTTCTCCCATTTTAATAAGTATCATTCGAGGATGAATGTTCCCTAGGGGAAGATACTCTAATACACCATAATTCTACCAAGCATCAAATTGTCCATGATATGTCAAAGTCTTGTTTCAAAGAAGAATCCACTTTTATATATGTGGTATTTTCATGATTATGACTTTTTGTCGTATGAGAAATTCAATAAGCTTTGCATCGATATCAAATCCGCCCAAATCAGAAATGCATGATCAGCTTATCATTACTCTCAGTCATACATTAATGTATCAGCTCAGTCATGAAATTATGCATTAGATATGCACGCTCAGTAGGAATCTCAGTAATGTCAGTCAGGTAGTCATGTTTATGTTGTTCATGTTCAGTATGAACCTCAGCTTATCGTTCCTCCCATTTTAATAAGACCCATTCGAGAACGAATGTTCACAAAGAGCAGTTATTGTAATACCCTGTACTTCTACCTGGCTTAAACTCATCCCAGAAATATCAAAGACTTCTTTCAATGAAGAATATACTTTTATACATGTGGTATTTTTAAGGTTTTCACTTTTTGTCATGTGGAAAATTCAATAAGGTTTCCATCAATATTAAATTCACCAAAATTAGATAGGAATGATCAGCTTATCAGTACTCTGAGTCATACATTCATGTATTAGTTTCTTCATGAAATCATGCATTAGATATCCATGCTCAGTATGAAACTCAATAATGTAAGTCGGGTAGTCATGTTTCCGTTGTTCATGTTTAGTATGAACTTCCGCTTATCATTCTTCCCATTTCAATCAGTCTCATTTGAGGATAAAGGTTCCAAGGGGGAGATATTATAATACTCCGTACTACTATGTGGCTTAAAATCATCCTAAAAATGTGAAAGACTTACTTCAAAGAAGAATCTACTTTTATGCATGTGGTAATTTAAACATTTTCACTTTTTATCATATGAGAAATTCAATAAGCATACCATCGATATAAAATCCTCCCAAAGCAGATATGCATGATCATCTTATCAGTACTTTCTTTCTTACATTCAACTATCAGCTCAGTTATAAAATTATGCATCCGATATGCATGCTCCGTATGAATTTCGGTAATGTCAGTCTGGTAGTCATGTATATGTTGTTCATATTCAGTATGAACTTCATCTTATCAATCATCCCATTTCAATTAGTCGCATTTGAGCACCAATGTTCCCAAGGGGGAGATATGGTAATACCCCATACTTCTACCTGGCTTAAAATCATCCCAGAAATGTCAAAGACTTGTTTAATAGAAGAATCCATTTTTATACATGTGTTATTTTCAAGATTTTCACTTTTTGTCATATGGAAAATTAAATAAGTTTTCCATCGATATCAAATCCACCCAAATCAAATATACGTGGTCCGCTTATCAGTAATCTCAGTCAGACATTCATGTATTAGCCTAGGTATGAAATCATGCATCCGATATGCATGCTGTGTACGAATATAAGTAATGTTAGTCAGGTAGTCATGTTTCTGTTGCTCATGTTCAGTATGAACTTCGGCTTATTATTCCTCCCATTTTAGTAAGTATTATTCAAGGATCAATGTTTTAAGAGGGAAATATTGTAATAACCCATACTTCTAATTGTCTTAAAATCATCCCAGAAATGTCAAAGTCTTATTTCAAAGAAGAATCCACTTTTATATATGTGGTATTTTCAAGATTTTCACTTTTCATCATGTAGGATATTCAGTAAGCTTTACATCAATATCAAATCCACCCAAATCAGATATGCATGATCAGCTTATCAGTACACTGAGTCATACATTCATTTATAAGCTCAGTCATTAAATCATGCATTAGATATGCATGCTCAGTATAAATGTTAGTAAAGTAAATCGGGTAGTCTGGTTTCCATTATTCATGTTCATTATGAACCTCAACTTATCATTCCTCCCATTTCAATCAGTCTTATTTGAAGGTGAATGTTTCAAAGGGGGATATTTTATAATACCCCATACTTCTACCTAACATAAAATCATCCCAGAAATGTTAAATACTTGTTTGAAAGAACAGTTTACTTTTATACATGTGGTATTTTCAAGATTTTTACTTTTTGTCATGTGTGAGATTCAATAATCTTTCCATCAATATCATCTCCGCCCAAATTAGAAATCCATAATAAGCGTATCAGTACTCTCAGTCATATATTTATGTATAAGCTCAGTTATGAAATCATGCATCAGATATGCATGCTCAGTATTGTCAGTTACGTAGTCATGTTTCTGTTGTTCATGTTTAGTATAAACTACAGCAATAGTTCCTCCCATTTCAATCGAATGCATTATAGGACGAATGTTCTCAAAGGGGAGATATCGTAATACCCTGTACTTCTACATGGCTAAAAATCATCCTAGAAATGTCAAAAACTTCTTTCAAAGAAGAATCCACTTTTATACATGTGGTATTTTCAAGGTTTCTACTTTTTGTTATGTGGAAAATTTAATAAGCTTTCCATCAATATCAAATCTGCCCAAATCAGCCCAAATCAGATATAAGTGATGAGCTTATTAGTACTCTGTGTCATACATTCATGTATCATCTTAGTCATGAAATCATGCATCAGATATACATGCTAAGTATGAATCTCAATACTGTAAGTCGGGTAGTTATGTTTCCATTGTTCATGTTTAGTATGAACTTCAGTTTATCGTTCCTCCTAATTCAATGTGTCGCATTTGAGGATAAATGTTCCCAAGGGGGAGATATTATAATACCTCATACTTCTACATGGCATAAAGTTTTCCAGAAATGTCAATGACTTGTTTGAAAGAAGAATCCACTTTTATACATGTAATATTTTCAAGTTTTTCACTTTTTGTCAGGTGAGAAATTCAATAATCTTTCCATGAATATCAAATCTGCCCAAATTAGATATGCATGATCAGCTTATTAGTACTCTCAGTCATACATTCATGTATCAGCTCAGCCATGAAATCTTGCATCCGATATGCATGCTCGGTATGAATCTCAGTAATGTCAGTCAGGTAGTCATGTTTCTGTTGTTCATGTTCTTATAACACCCCGATTTGCTGAACCAAAATGCTACATGGTGCTCATGATCGCGAGGAACCACAAGATAACCTATGACTGATATTTGTACCTATATACTGTAAATCATAATATAATAATGCAGAATACATGAAACTATAAGGCTATAAGGTTCAACTGTATAAAATCATGTGGGCAAAAATACCCAAAACAACTTAATCAAAACGTAAATCTGAAATTAAATTTGAAAGCCTCTAAATTGTCTGAATAAGGAGTTGAAGGAACATGTCTCATACTAACTCCATAAAACTTAACTGAAGAATAAAATCATATTTTCCTCGAATCAATGAGGACTCACTGTGTCTCTGTGACTAAAACACTACCACTACTGCTAGGCTGGAGCTCGTGTCTAGGAACCTATGGTGTAACATGAAAAGAAAGAACCATAGTAAAAATGCATCAGTACAACTGGAGTACTGAGTATACGAGGAACGTAGGCTGAACATAAAGCTCTTTATGCATGAACAACAGTTACTGACTAATATGAATGTGGGAATGGAAACACACATATGTAGAAACTGGGACCGTGCATACGTGATAGCATAACTTGTAAGCTAATACATAGTTTACTGATAACTGTCCTGACTGATACTGAAACTGATAACATAGATGACTATATCTGGCAGTCCTGTATATACTAAAATCTGAAAAACACCCTGAGTTCTTTTACTGAGACTATTACTGTACCTGATAACATGGATGACTGTATCTGACAGTCCTGTATATACTAAAATCTGAAGAACGCCTTGAGTTCGTTTACTAAGACTGTTACTAAAACTGATAGCATGGATCGCTGTATCTAACAGTCCTGTATATACTATAATCTGAAGAATGCCCTGAGTTCTTTTACTGAGACTGATATTGAAACTGTGTGAAGTAGTATTTAACCGAAATTCTCTACGCATGCCATTACGGCAAAGCTGGGGTCCAATCTCTGCCCCGACTGGAGGGGTGTGAATGCCGCACCACTGGTAAGGACCTCTGTGAGTAACCCTTATCTGGTGGGTACTCAATGAGAACGGTGGGAACCCTAAACTGATAGGTTAAGCCACCTCATCAACCCTAGTCTGACAGGTTAGGATGTGTCAACCTACGCTGGCTACGTAGTTCGGGAACACAAGGATTGCTACTAAGAAACACACCCTGAACTGGCGGGTGAGTTCCCATCCTTGGGTTCAGTCGGTGCTAAGCTCTACTCCCATCAGGTGGTACTGGAAATGAATAACTGACTTTATATGACTTAATCTTACTGAATTCCATTGACTAGCGAAATATTACTGATATCTGACAACTAACTAAGATCATGAGATTTTCCTGAATCACATGACTTAATGAAGTCTATGGAATCATAGCTTGAGTTTGGATATCGTGAAACAAGACATGGATCTAGGCACACTGCTATAGTTCTTAGGTACATGTACCCCCAGGACTCGATGGCAGAAAACTGACACACATGACTGACTTTATATAAGAGTAGAGTCCATAATATATAATATCATAAGTAGGGATCTCATTCTATGCATGGTTATCAACAATGTATTGAATGGAAAGGATTTCATATCACATAGAAGTACTTGCACAATCTTAATATCATGTTCATTGCATAATCATATTGGAAAAACATACTTCATGTGGATTGCATGTTTATCATACATCTTGTACATAAGTAGGATTTGCAAGTAAATATAGCATAATCTCATAAGAATAGGTCATGAGTATTCGAACAACATTTACAAGGCACATTATCAACATAGAAGTCATTGGAACGTAAGGCATATCATGAATCCTTCACTTAGTCACAATTTAGCTATATTGCATGATTTCTAGTTCCTTAGGCATTTTATCAAACACCTTACATGCACGTCTTAAGCATAGGTGAATTCATCAAATTATACATCATGAACAACCCAAGTTACATGTTTCCAACTTATATGATATCATGAATTCACAAAAACATATAAAGATTCCATCTTTGGAATCACCCAATACCAAGAACATGATCATCAACACCTAAAAATATATAAATCATAATTTATAATGAAAAAGAGGAAAACAATCAAG
>NW_025834935.1:139373-141659 GCF_002878395.1 Capsicum annuum
TTGGAAAAACATACTTCATGTGGATTGCATGTTTATCATACATCTTGTACATAAGTAGGATTTGCAAGTAAATATAGCATAATCTCATAAGAATAGGTCATGAGTATTCGAACAACATTTACAAGGCACATTATCAACATAGAAGTCATTGGAACGTAAGGCATATCATGAATCCTTCACTTAGTCACAATTTAGCTATATTGCATGATTTCTAGTTCCTTAGGCATTTTATCAAACACCTTACATGTACGTCTTAAGCATAGGTGAATTCATCAAATTATACATCATGAACAACCCAAGTTACATGTTTCCAACTTATATGATATCATGAATTCACAAAAACATATAAAGATTCCATCTTTGGAATCACCCAATACCAAGAACATGATCATCAACACCTAAAAATATATAAATCATAATTTATAATGAAAAAGAGGAAAACAATCAAGCATGAAAATGGGTATGATCATATCACTAAAATCAACCAAGCTTTTGTATTTTAAAGATTGATTCTTGAACTCTATGAACGAATTGAATCCATAGATGAACACTACGCAGACCTTAAAAGGAAGATTCTTGATGATTGACAGAGGAATTTCCTTGAAATAGGATCTTTAAGCTTACTTATGCAACCCTAGTTGTTTTTCTCCTTTATTTCTCTTGGATGATGAGCTTTGAGATGAAAATAGGGTTGTAATAGGTTTAGAAGCTATATATTTTGTAGGGTTAAGTTTAGGGACGTGTAAGGAGTATTTAAAGACTTAATTACCTTTAAAATAACTCAAGATGGATGTTTTTGACACATGGAATTGGCTTAGGTGGCGCCCAAGTAATCACCTATGCTTGGGTTGGGCGGCGGCTAACCAATCTCCTATGCTTGGTTTAGGCGGCGCCCAACCAATCGCCTATGCTTAATGTCTCTCAAGAAAATGGGCATTACTTTTCTCTCGGGTATTGGATTAAGGCAAAATTAGCATCGTTATAATGCTAATTCAATTCTCTACAATTTGGTGGGTTTAAATCATCCAAAATACCGTATTAACATCGAGTTATACTCTTTCAAAGATGACCTTTTCCAAATCGAACACTAAAACTTGATGGATTCAAAAACTCTTAGCTTGCATTACCTTAAGTGACTCATATGAACATGCTTAATGGATCATAAGCTATACTATTACTAGGATATTCATTGTAAGTCATGTACTCAAGTATGAATCACAGGATTAGAAATATGCATGGTATTACAATATCTCCCCCTTGGGAACATTCATCCTCGAATGAGAATTTACTGAGAAGTGATACAAGACAATAGAACTTGAACTTAGCATTAAGAACTGAAACTTGATCTCATGACTGACATGCTAAACATACTGATCTCGTGCATATCAAATGCATGGATAACTGATACATAAATGCATGAATGAGCATGAAACGGTTAATAGGTACCATGTGTATACTGGAAATATGTACATGAAACTTAATAAGCTTAAGGAGAACTGTTACCTTAAGCTTGATCTGAATTGGTAGGGAAGAGGTGAGGATACTTGGTACACATACTTGCTTTTGCTTCCCAAGTAGCTCTCTTAGGAGACTGATTTCACCAAAGAACCTTGACTAGAGGGACTTCTTTGTTCCTCAATCTACGAGTCTAATAATCTAAGATTTTGACTGGAATCTCTTCATAGGAGAGACTGTTCTAAATGTAGATGCTCTGAATAAGTACAACAACTACTGGGTCACCTATGCACTTCTTTAGCAAAGAGACACGGAAGACTGGATGGACTGAGGCTATATCTGAAGCCAACTCAAGCTCATAAGCTACCTTGCCGAAGTGACAAAGAATTCTGAAGGTACCGACATACGGGGGATTGAGTTTCCCTTTCTTGATGAACCTCTTCACTCCCTTCATAGGAGAGACCTTAAGATAGACATAGTCATTGACCTCGAACTCGAGATCCTTTCTACGAACCTCTGCATAGGACTTCTATCGGCTCTGAGTAGCCTAAATTCTCTCTCTAATCAACTGATCTTTCTCTAAGGCGTCGAATACTAAGTCAGGACCTATGACTGAGGCCTCACTAACTTCAAACCAACCAATCGGAGATCTACATCTTTTACCATAGAAATCTTCAAATAGAGTCATATGAATATTAGAATGATAGCTATTGTTGTATGCAAACTCAATCAAAGGCAAGTGGTCGTCCCAACTTTCCTTGAAGTTAATTTCACACGCCCTAAGAATATCTTCAAGAGTCTAAATGGTCCTCTCTGCTTGATTATCTGTCT
>NW_025834935.1:144659-169995 GCF_002878395.1 Capsicum annuum
TGACTTCAATTGAATGGCGGAATGTTACTGATATCTGACAACTGACTAAGATCATGAGATTTTCCTGAGTCATATGACTGATTGAAGTCTATGAAACCATAGCTGGAGTTTAGATATCATGAAACATGATATGGATCTAGGCACACAGCTATAGTTTTTGGGTACAAGTACCCCCAGGACTCGATGGAAGGAAATTGACACAAATGACTGACTTGATCATAAAAGTAGAGTCCATAATATATAATATCATAAGTTGGGATCTCATACTATGTATGGTTATCAACAATGTATTGCATGGAACGGATTTCATATCACATGGAAGTACTTGCACAATCTTAATATCATGTTCATTGCATAATCATATTGGCAATACATACCAATAACATGGAAGTTCATGTGGATTGCATGGTTATCATACATCTTTTTCATAAGTAGTATTTGCAAGCAAACATAGCATAATCTCATAAGAATAGTTCATGAGTATTCCAACAATATTTACAAGGCACATTATCAACATAGAAGTCATTGGAACGTAAGGTCATATCATGAATCCTTAACTTAGTCACAATTTAGCTATATTGCATAATTTCTAGTTTCTTAGGCATTTTATCAAACACCTTACATGCACGTCTTAAGCATAGGTGAATTCATCAAATTATACATTATTAACAACCAAAGTTACATGTTTCCAACTCATATGATATCATGAATTCACAAAAACATATAAACATTCCATCTTAGGAATCACCCAATATCAACAACATGATCATCAACACCCAATATTATAGAAATCATACTTTATAATTAAAAAAAAGAAAACAATCAAGCATCAACATGGGTATGATCATATCACCAAAATCAACCAAGCTTTTGTATTTTAAAGATTGATTCTTAAACCCTACGAATGAATTGAATCCATAGATGAACACTATGCATACCTTAGAAGGAAGGTTCTTGATAATTGACGGAGGAATTTCCTTGAAATCGGATCGTTAAGCTTACTTATGCAACCCTAGTTGTTTTTCTCCTTTAGTGCTCTTGGATGATGAGGTTTGAGATGAAAATAGGTTTGTAATAGGTTTAGAAGCTATATATTTTGTAGGGTTAAGTTTAGGGACATGTAAGGAGCATTTAAAGAATTAATTACCTTCAAAATAACTCAAGACGGCATGTTTTTGACACCTGGAATTGGCTTAGGTGGCGCCCAAGTGATCACCTATGCTTGGGTTGGGCGGTGCCTAACCAATCGCCTATGCTTACTGTCTCTCACAAAAATAGGCATAACCTTTTACTCAGGTATTGGATTAATGCAAAATTGGTATCGTTGGAAAGATAAATCGATTCTCTAAAATTTGGTGGGTTTAAATAATCCAAAATACCATACTAACTTTGAGTTATACCCGTTCAAAGATGACCCTTTCCAAATCGAACACTAAAACTTGATGGATTCAAAAATTCGTAGCTTGCATTACCTTAAGTGACTCATATGAACATGCTTAATGGATCATAAGCTATCCTATGACTAGTATATTTATTGTAAGTCATGTAATCAAGTATGAATCACAGGATTAGAAACATGCGGGGTATTACTGTTCGTTATGAACATTAGGATACCATTCTTCCCATTTCAATTTGTCGTGTTTGAAGATGAAAGTTCTCAAGGGGTAGATATTGTAATACCCCATACTTTCTACTTGGCCTAAAATTATCCCAAAAATTTCAAAGACTTGTTTCAAAGAAAAATCCACTTTTATACATGTGGTATTTTCGTGATTTTCACTTTTTGTCATGTGGGAAATTAAATAAACTTTCTATTGTTATAAAATATGCCCAAATCAAATATGTGTGATCTGCTTATCAGTAATCTCTGTCGTACATTCATGTATCAGATCAGTTATGAAATCATGCTTCAGATATACATGTCGTGTACCAATTTGAGTAATGTCAGTCAGGTAGTCATGTTTCCGTTGTTCATGTTTAGTATGAACTTCAGATTGTCATTCCTCATATTTTAATAAGTCTAATTAAAGGATGAATGTTCCTAAGGGGGAGATGTTGTAATAACCTATACTTCTACCTGGCTTAAAATCATCCCAAAAATGTTAAAGTATTGTTTCAAAGAAGAATCCACTTTTATACATATGGTATTTTCAAGATTTTCACTTTTTGTCATATGGAAAATTCAGTAAGCTTTCCATCGATATTAAATCCACCCAAATCAGATATGCGTGATCAGCTTATCAGTACTTTAAGTCATATATTTATGTATCTGCTAAGTCATTAAATCATGCATCAGATAGCTTTCTCAGTATAAATCTCAGTAATGTAAGTCGGTTAGTCCTGTTTCCGTTGTTCATATTTAGTATGAACTTTAGCATATCGTTCCTCCCATTTCAATCAGTATCATTCAATGATGATTGTTCCCAAGGGGGAGATATTATAACACCCCATACTTCTACCTGGCATAAAATCATCCCAGAAATGTCAAAGACTTGTTTCTGACAATAATACACTTTTATACATATAGTATTTTTAAGATTTTTACTTTTTGTCATGTGAGAAATTCAATATGTTTTCCATTGATATCATATACGCCCAAATCTGTAATGCATGATCAGCATATTAATACTCTCAATCATACATTTATGTATCAGCTAGTCATGAAATTATGCAATAGATATGCATGCTCAATATGAATCTCAGTAATTTAAGTCAGGTAGTCATGTTTCTGTTATATATGTTCAATATGAACTTTAGCTTATCATTCCTCTCATTTCAATAAATATCATTCAAGAAAGAATAATCCCAAGAGGGAGATATTGTAATACCCTGTAATTTCACCTGGCTTAAAATTATCCTAGAAATGTCAAAGACTTGTTTCAAGGAAGAATCCACTTTTATACATGTGGTATTTTCAAGATTCTGTTTTTGTTATGTGGGATATTAAATAAACTTTCCATCGATATAAAATATTCCCAAATCAAATAAGCATGATTATCTTATCAGTAATCTATGTCATATATTCATGTATTAGCTCAGTTATGAAATTATGCATCAGATATGTATGTTGTGTACCAATATCAGTAATGTCAGTCAGGTAGTCATGTTTCTGTTGTTCATGTTCAGTATGAACTTCAGATTATCATTCCTTCCATTTCACTAAGTCTTATTAGAGGATAAATGTTTCTAAGTGGGAGATATTGTAATACCCCGTACTTCTACCTGGCTTAAAATTCTCCCAAAAATGTTAAAGTATCATTTCAAAGAAGAATCCACTTTTATACTTATGGTATTTACAAGATTTTCACTTTTTTTTTATGTGAGAAATTTAGTACACTGAGTCATACATTCATGTATCAGCTCAGTATAAATAACAAAAATGTAAGTCGGGTAGTCATGTTTCCACTGTTCATGTTTTGTAGGAACTTCAGCTTATCGTTCCTCCCATTTCTATCAGTATCATTCGATGATGAGTGTTCCCAAGGGGGAGATATTATAATACGCCATACTTCTACTTGGCATCAAAACATCCTAGAAATGTCAAAAACTTGTTTCAAAGAAGAATCCACATTTACACATGTATATTTTCAGGATTTTCAATTTTTGTCAAGTGAGAAATTCAATAAGCTTTTAATTGATATCATATCCGCCAAAATAAGAAATGCATGATTAGCTTATCAGTATTCTCAATCATACATTCATGTATCAGCTTAGTCATAAAATTATGCATCAGATACGCATGCTTAGAATGATTCTCAATAATGTCAGTCAGGTAGTTAAGTTTCCAATGTTCATGTTTAGTATAAAATTCAGCTTATCATTTCTCCCATTTCAATCAATCTCATTCTAGGATGAATGTTCCCAAGGGGCAGATATTGTAATACCCCGTACTTGTACCTACCATAAAATCGTCATAGAAATGTCAAAGACTTGTTTAAAATAAGAATCCACTTTTATACATGTGGTATTTTCAAGATTTTAGCTTTTAGTCATGTGCGAAATTGTATAAGCTTTTCATCGATCTCAAATTTGTCCAAATAAAATATGCTTGATCAGCTTATCAGTACTCTCAGTCATATATTCATGTATCAACTTAATTATGAATTAAAGCATCACAAATGCATGCTCTGTACAAATATCAATAATGTCTGTTAGGTAGTTATGTTTTCGTTGTTCATGTTCAGTATGAACTTCAGCTTATCATACCTCCCATTTCAATCAGTCTCATTTGAGGATGAATATTCCCATGGGGGAGATATTATCATTCCCCATACTTCTACCTGGCTTAAATTCATCCTAGAAATGTCAAAGTCTTGTTTCAAAGAAAAATCCACTTTTGTACATGTGGGATTTTTAATGATTTTCACTTTTTGTCATGTGGGAACATAATAAACTTTCCATCGATATATAATCCACCCAAATTAGGTATGCTTGATTAGCTTATCAGTACTCTCATTCATACATTCATGTATTAGCTCAATCATGAAATCATGCATCAGATATGCATGCTCAGTATGAATCTCAGTAATGTCAAGCCAGGTAGTCATGTTTCCATCGTTTATATTCAGTATGAACTTCGGCTTATAGTTTCTCTAATTTCAATTAGTCTTAATCGAGGACAAATATTTCTAAAGGGGAGATATTGTAATACCCCATACTTCTACCTGGCCTTAAATCGTCCAAGAAATGTCAAATTCTTGTTTCAAAGGAGAATCCAATTTTATACATATGGTATTTTCAAGATTTTCACTTATTGTCAAGTGGAAAATTCAATAAATTTCCATCGATATCAAATACGCCCAAATCAGATATGCATGATCTACTTATCTGTAATCTCATCCATACATTCATTATCAGATTCGTCATGAAATCATACATCAGATATGCATGCTTAGTATGAATATCAGTAATATAAGTCAGGTATTCATGCTTACGTTGTTCATGTTTCGTATGAAGTTAATCTTATCATTCATCCCATTTCAATCAGTCCTATTGGATGATGAATTTTATCAAGGGGGAGATATTATAAAACCCCATACTTCTAACTGGCTTAAAATCAGCACAGAAATGTCAAACTCTTTTTTCAAAGAATAATCCATTTTTATACATGTGGTATTTTCAAGATTTTCATTTTTTGTCTAGTGGGAAATTAAATTAGCTTTACATATATATAAAATCCGCTCGAATCAGATATGGGTGATTCAATTATTAGTTCCCTCAGTCTAGATTCATGTATCTATTCAGTCATGAAATCAGCATCAGATATGCATGCTCAGTACCAATATCTTTAATGTCAAAAAGGTAATCATGCTTACATTATTTATGTTTAGTATGAACTTCATCTTATCGTTCATCCCATTTCAATCTATCTCATTCGAGGATGAATTTTCCCTAGGGGGAGATATTGTAATATCCTGTACTTCTACATAGCTTAAAATCATTCTAGTAATGTCGAAGTCTTATTTCAAAGAAGAATCCACTTTTATAGATGTGGTATTTTCTAGATTTTCACTTTTTTGTCATGTGGAAATTAATAAACTTTCCATTGATATATAATCTACCCAAATTAGATATGCGTGATTTACTTGTTAGTACTCTCAGTCATACATTCATGTATCAGCTCAGTCATGAAATCAGGCATCAGATATGCATCCTTAGTATGAGTCTCTGTATCTCAGTCAGGTAGTCATGTTTCCATTGTTCATGTTCGGTATGAAATTCAGCTTATCGTTCCTCCCCTTTCAATTAGTGTCCTTCGAGGATGAATACCTCGAAGGGAAACATATTGTAGTACCCCATACTTCTATATGTCTTAAAATCATCCCAGAAATGTCAAAGACTTGTATCAAAGAAGAATCCACATTTATACATATGGTATTTTTAAGATTTTCACTTTTTGCCAAGTGGAAAATTCAATATGCTTTCCATCTATATCAAATTTGCCCAAATCAGATAACCCTAATCAGCATATAAGTACTCTCAGTCCTACATTCATGTTTAAGCTCAGACATGAAATCATGCATATGATACGCATGCTTAGTATATCTCTTAGTAATCTCAGTCACATAATCATGTATTTATTGTTAATGTTCAATATGAACTTCAGCTTATTGTTCCTCCAATTTCAATAAATCTCATTCTAGGATAAATGTTCCCAAAAGGAAGATATTGTAATACCGCATATTTCTACCTGTCTTAAAATCATACGAGATATGTTAAAGTCTTGTTTCAAAGAAGAATCCACTTTTGTACATTTGGTATTTCAAAGATTTTTACTTTTTTCTATGTGGGAAAATAATAAGCTTTCCATCAATATACAATCTACCTAAATTAGGTATGTGTGATTAGCTTATCAATACTCTCAGTCGTACATTCATGTATCAGCTCAATCATGAATTCATGCATCATATATGCATGCTTAGTATGAATCTCGGTAATGTCATACAGGTAATCATGCCTACATTGGTCATGTTTAGTATGAACCTCAGCTTATCATTCATCCCATTTCAATCAATCTCATTCGAGGATAAATGTTCCCTAGGGGGAGATATCGTAATATCCCGAACTTCTACATGGCTTAAAATCATCCTAGAAATGTCAAAGTCTTATTTCAAATAAGAATCCCTATTTATACAGGAGGTATTTTTAAGATTTTCACTTTTTGTCAAGTGGGAAATTCAATAATCTTTCCATCGATATCAAATCTACCCATATCAAATATACTTGATTATCTTATCAGTACCCTCAGTTATATATTCATGTATCAGCTCAGATATGAAATCATCAATTAGATATGCATGGTCAGTATGCATCTCAGCAAAGTCAGTCACATAGTCATTTTTCCATTGATCATTTTCATTATGAACTTCGGCTTATCATTCCTCCCATATCAATCAGTCTCATTCGAGCTTGAGTATTCCCAAGGTGGAGATATTGTAATACCCCGTACTTCTAACTGGCTTAAAATCATCCCAGAAATGTCAAAGACTTATTTCACAAAAGAATCCACTATTATATATGTGGTACTTTTATTATTTTCACTTTTTGTCATGCAAAAAATTAGATAAGCTTTCCATCGATATCAAATCTGCACAAAATTAGAGATTCGTGATTAGCTTATCAGGTATGCATGCTCAATATAAATCTCAACAATGTCAGTCAGGTATCATGTTTTAGTTGCTCTTGTTCAGTATGAACTTCACATTATCATTCATCCCATTTCAAATAATCTCATTCGAGGATAAATATTTTTAAGGGGGATATATTGTAATTCCTCGTACTTCTACTTGGCTTACAATTTTCTCAGAAGTGTCAAACACTTGTTTCAAAGAAGTATCAACTTTAATACATAAGGAATTTTCACGATTTAAACTTTTTTTATCTGGTAAATTGAATAAGCTTTCCTTCGATATCAAATTTTCCCTAATTAGATATATGTGATAAGCTTATTAGTACTCTCAGTCATACATTCATGTATCAGCTTAGTCATGAAATCATCCATCAGATATGAATGCTCAGTATGAATCTCTGTAATGTAAGTCATGTAGTTATGTTTTCCTTGTTCGTGTCCAGTATGAACTTCAGCTCATCATTCCTCCCATTTTAATCAGTCTCATTCAAGGACGAATGTTTTAAAAGGGGAGATATTGTAATACCCCGCACTTGTACCGAGCTTAAAATCATCCCATAAATATTAAAGACTTATTTCAAAGAAGAATCAACTTTTATACATGTGGTATTATCAGGATTTTCCTATTTTGTCAAGTGGGAAATTCAATAAACTTTCCATCAATATCAAGTCAGCCCAAATCCGATATGCATAATCACCTAATCTATACTCTCAGTCATATATTCATATATCAGCTCAGTCATGAAATCCTACATTAGATATGCATACTCAGTATGAATCTTTGTAATATCAGTCAGGTTGTCATGTTTGCGTTGTTCATGTTCAATATGAATATCATCTTATTATTCCTCCCTGTTTATTCTGTCTTAATTGATTATGAATATTTCTATAGGGGAGATACTGTAATACCCCTTGCTTCTACCTGGCTTAAAATCGTACAAGATATGTCAAAGGCTTGTTTCAAAAAAGAATCCACTTTTATGTATGTGTTATTTTCAAGATTTTAACTTTTTGTCAAGTAGGAAATTCAATTTTCTTTACATCAATATCAAATCCGCCAAAATAAGATATACGCAACCTACTTGTTAGTAATCGCAGTCATACATTCATGTATCAGCTCAGTCATGAAATTATCCATCAGATATGCATGCTCAGTATATATATCAGTAATGTCAGTTAGGTAGTCATGCTTACGTTGTTCAAGATTAGTATGAACTTCATCTTATCATTCATCCCATTTCAATCAGTTTCAATCGAGGAAGAACATTCCCAACGGGGAGATATTCTAATAACCTATACTTCTACCTGGCTTAAAATCATCCCTGAAATGTTAAAGTCTTGTTTCAAAGAAGAATCTACTTTTATACATGTGGACTTTTAAAAATTTTCACTTTTTGTCATGTGGAAAATTAATAAGATTTCCATTTATATATAAACCACCAAAATCATATATGCGTGAATAGCTTATCAGTACCCTCAGCCATACATTTATGTATCAACTCAGTCATGAGATCATGCATCAGATTTGCATGCTCAGTATGAATCTCAGTAATCTTAGTTAGGTAGTTATGTTTCCATTGTTCAGGTTCAGTATGAACTTCAACTTATCGTTCATCCAATTTCAATTAGTCTCAGTCGAGGATGAATGTTTCTAAGAGGGAGATATAATAATACCCCTTACTTCTACCTTGCATATGATCATCCCAGAAATGTCAAAGACTTGTTTCAAAGCAAAATCCACTTTTATACATGTGGTATTTTTAAGATTTTCACCTTTTTTCAAGTGGGAAATACAGCAAGCTTTCAAACGATATCAAGTCTTCCCAAATCAGATATGCATGATCTACTTATTACTACTATCAATCATACATTCTTGTATCAGCTCAGACATGAAATCATGCATCAGATATGCATGCTCAGCATGCATCTCCGTAATGTCAGTCAAGTAGTCATGCTTTCGTTGTTCATGTTCAGTACGAGCTTTAGCTTGGCATACCTCCCATTTCAATAAGTTTCATTCTAGGAAGAATTTTCCATAGGGGGAGATATTATAATACCTCCTATTTCTACCTAGCTTAAAATTTTTCTAGAAATATTGAAGTTCTTCTTTCAAAAAAAAATCCAGGTTTATACATATGGTCTTTTAAAGATTTATACTTTTTGTCATATGGAAAATCGAATAAGCTTACCAATAGTACAAAATATTGCCAAATCAGTTGTCCGTGATCAGCTTATTCGTACTCTCAGTCATACATTCATGTATCAGCACAGTCATGAAATCATGCATCATATATACATGCTTAGAAGGAATCTCAGTAATGTCAGTCAAGTAGTAATGTTTCCCTTGTTCATGTTTAGTATAAACTTCAGCTTACTGTTCCTCCCATTTTAATCAGTCTCATTCAAGAAAGAATGTTCCCAAGGGCCAGATATTGTAATACCCTATACTTCTACCTCCCTTAAAATTTTCCTAAAAAAGTCAAGGACCTGTTTCAAAGAAGAATCCATTTTTATATATATCGCATTTTAAAGATTTTCACTTTATGTCATATGGAAATTTCAATAAGCTTTCAATCAATATATAATCTGCCCAAATTAGATATGTATGATCAGCTTATCAGTATTGTTAGTCATACATTCATGTATTATCTTAGTCATGAAATCATGCATTAGATATGCATGCTCAGAATGAATCTCAATAATGTCAGTCAGGTAGTCATGTTTTCGTTGTTCATGTTTAGTATGAACTTTATGTAATCATTTCTCCCAATTTAATCAGTCTCATTCAAGGACGAATGTTCTTAAGGGGGACATATTGTAATACCCCGTATTTCTACCTGGCTTGAAATCATCCCACAAATGTCAAAGATTTGTTTTAAAGATTAATCAACCTTTATACATATAGTATTTTAAAGATTTTCAATTTTTGTCATATGGAAAATTCAATAAGCTTTCGATCAATATATAATCTACCCAAATTAGAAATGTACTATCAGATTATCAGTACTCTCAATTATACCTTTATGTATCAGGTCAATCATGAAATCATGCATCAAATATGCATGCTTAGAATGAATATCAGTAATGTCAGTAAGGAAGTTGTGCTTCCGTTATTCATGCTTAGCATGTACTTATCTTATCGTTCCCCCCATTTTAATAAATCTCATTTAATGACGAATGTTCCCAAGGGGAATATTGTAATATCCTATACTTCTGTCTGGCTTCAAATCATCCCACAAACGTTAAAGACTTGTTTCAAAGAAGAATCCACTTATATACATGTGGTATGTTCAAGATTTTCACTTTTTGTCACATAAGAAATACAATAAGCTTTCCATCGATATCAAATCTGCCCAAATTAGCTATGTTTGATAAAATTAACAGTACTCTCAATCATACATTCATGTATCAGCTCATTCATGAAATCATGCATCAGATATGCATGCTCAGTATGAATCTCAGTAGTGTCGATAAGGTAGTCATGCTTATGTTGTTCATGTTCAGTATTGACTTCAACTTATCATTCCTCCTATTTTAATCGGTCTCGTTCATGGACGAATATTCTTAAGGGGGAGATATTATATTACCTCGTTCATCTATTTGGCTTAAAATTATCTCAAAATGTCAAAGACTTGTTTTCAAGAAGAATCCACTTTTATGCATGTGGTATTTTCATGATTTTAAATTTTTTCCGTTTGGAAAAATAATAACCTTTCATCGATATATAATTCGTCCAAATCAGATATGCTTGATCAGTTTATCAGTACTCCAAGTCATACAATCATGTATTTGCTCAATCATGAAATCATGCATCAGATATACATGCTAAGTATCAATCTCACTAAGGTTAGTTAGTTAGTCATGTTTCCGTTGTTCATGTCCAGTATGAACTTCAACTTATCATTCCTCCCATTTTAATTAGTCTTATTCAAGGACGAATGTTAATACCCTGTACTTCTACCTAGCTTAAAATCATCCTAAAAATGTCTGAAACTTGTTTCAAAGAAGAATCAACTTTTATCCATGTGGTATGTTCAACATTTTCACTTTTTGTCATGTTGGAAATTCAATAAGCTTTCAATCTATGTATAATACGCGTAAATTAGATATGCGTGATCAGCTTATCAGTACTCTCAGTCATACTTTATGTATCCACTCAGACATGAAATCATGCATTAGATATGCATGCTTAGTACGAATCTTAGTAATGTTAGTTAGGTAGTAATGTTTCTGTTGTTCCTATTTAGTATGAACTTTAGCTTATCATTCCTCCCATATCAATAAGTCTTATTCGATGACGAATATTTCCGAAGGAGAGATATTGTAATATCCCATACTTCTACCTGGATTAAAATAGTCATAGAAATGTTAGAGTTCTTGTTTCAAATAAGAATCCACTTTTATTCATGAGGTATTTTAAAGATTTTCACTTTTTGTGATATGGGAAATTCAGTAAGAATTCCGATTATATCAAATCCGCCTAAATCATACATGAGTGATCTTCTTATCAGTACTCTCAGTCTTACATTTATTTATCAGCTCAGTCATGGAATCATGAATAAGATATACATTTTCTGTATGAGTCTTAGTAATGTCTGTTAGGTAGTCATGTTTCTGTTGTTCATGTTTAGTATGAACTTTAGCTTATCGTTCCTCCTATTTTAATCAATCTCATTCAAGGATGAATATTCCCAAGGGGGAGATATTATAATACCCCATGCTTCTACCTATCTTAAAATCATCCCAGAAGTGTCTAAGACTTATTTCAAAAAAGAATCTACTTTTATACATGTGGTATTTTCATGATTATCACTTTTTATCATGCGGAAAATTAAATAAGCTTTCCATCAATATCAAATTCCCACAAATCAGATATGTGTGATCGGCTTATTACAACTCTCACTTATACTTCATGTATCAGCTAAGACATGAAATCATGCTTCAGATATGCATGGTCAGCACGAATATCAGTAATGCTAGTCAGGCAATCATGCTTCTATTGTTCATATTTCGTATAAACTTCAGCTTATCATTTCTCCCATTTAAAAAAGTCTCATTTAAGGATGAATGTTGCCAAGGGGGAGATATATTAATACCCCGCACTTCTACTTGGCTTAAAATATTCCGACAATTGTCAAAGACTTGTTTCAAAGAAGAATCCACTTTTATATGTTTGGTATTTTCAAGATTTTCACTTTTTGTCATGTGTGAAATTCAATAATCATTCAATCTTATAAATGTGTGATCAATTTATCGATATTTTTAGTCATATATTCATGTACTAGCTCAGTCATGAAACCATGCATTAGATATGTATACTCAGTGTGAATCTCAGTAATATCAGTTAGGTAGTCATGTTTCCATTGTTCTTGTTCAGTATGTCTTTCAGCCAATCGTTCCTCTTACTTAAATTAGACTCATTCTAGGATCAATGTTCACAAGGGAGAGATATAGTAATACTCCATACTTCTACTTGGCTAAAAATCATCCCAAAAATGTTAAAGACTTGTTTCAAAGAAGAATCCACTCTTATACATGTGGTATTTTAAATATTTTCACTTTTTATCATGTTTAAAATTAATAAGCTTTCCATCGATATCAAATCCGCCTAAATCAGATATGCGTGATTAGCTTATCCAAACTCTTAGTCATACATTCATGTATTAGCTTAGTCATGAAATCTTGCATCTGATATGTATGCTCAGTATGAATCTCAGTAATGTCAATCAGGTAGTCGTGTTTCCATTGTTCTTGTTCAGTATGAACTTTAACTTATTATTCCTCCCATATTAATATGACATATTCAAGGATGAATGTTCCCAATTGGGAGATATTGTAACACCCCATACTTCTACCTGGCTTAAAATCGTCCCACAAATACCAAAGACTTGTTTCTAAGAAGAATCCACTTTATAGATTTGGTATTTTCAAGATTTTCACTTTTTGTCATATGGGAAATTCAATAGGCTTTCAATCGATATATATTCCACCCAAATCAAATATGTGTGATCAGCTTATCAGTACTCTCAGTCTTACAATCATGTATCAGCTCAGTCATGAAATCATGTTTAAAAATGATTGTTTATGTTCTGTATGAACTTTGGCTTAGTCTTTCACCAATTTCAATCAGTCTCATTCGATGAAATCATGCATCAGATATGCATGCTAAGTATGAATCGCAGTAATGTAAGTCAGTTAATCATGTTTTCATTATTCATGTTTAGTTAGAGATTTAGCTTATCATTCCTTCCATTTCAATCAGTCTCATTTGCATATGAATATTCCCAAGGGGGGTATATTGTAATACCCTGTATTTCTACCTGACTTAAAATCATCCCACAAATGTCAAAGACTTGTTTCAGAGAAGAATCCGCTTCTAATCATGTGGTATTTTTGAAAATTTTGACTTTTTGTCATGTAGGAAATTCAGTAAACTTTCAATAGATATATAATCAACTGAATTAAAGAATGTGTGATCAATTTATTAGTACTCTCATCCATACATTTATGTATCAGCTCAGTTATGAAATCATGCATCATATATGTATGCTCATTAAGAATCTTAGTAATATCAGTAAGGTAGTCATGTTTCTATTTTTCATGTTCTGTATGGACTTCAGCTAATCATTCCTCCCATTTCAATCAGTCTCATTCGAGGACGAATATTCATAAGGGAGAGATATTCTAATATTCTATACTTCTACCTGGCTTAAAATCATAACAGAAATATCAAAGACTTGTTCCAAAGAAGAATCCACTATTGTACATGGGGTATTTTCAAGATTTTCACTTTATCCTCATATGGGAAATTAAATAAGCATTCCATCAATATCACATCCGCACAAATATTTTATGCGTGATTAGCTTATCAGTACTCTTAATCATACATTTATGTATTAGTTTAGACGTTAAATCATGCATCAGATATATATGCTTAGTATGAATCTAAGTAATATCAGTCAGGTACTCATGTTTTCGTGGTTCATGTTAAGTATGAGCTTAAGCATATCATTCCTCTCATTTTAATAAGTTTCATTCAAGGACGAATTTTCCCAACGAGGAGATATTGCAATACCCTATACATCTTCCAAGCTTAAAATCATCCCAGAAATGTCAAAGTTATTCTTTCAAACCTGAATCCACTTTTATACATGTGGTATTTTTAAGATTTTCACTTTTTGTCATGTGGGAAATTTAATAAGCTTTCCATCGATAACAAATCTGGCATAGTAAGATATGCATGATAAGCTTATCAGTACTCTCAATCATACATTCATGTATCAGCTCTATCATGAAATCATGCATTAGATATGCATGCTCAGAATAAATCTCAGTAATATCAGTTAGGTAGTCAATCTTCTTTTGTTCATGTTTAGTATGAACTTTAGCTAATGGTTCCTCCTATTTTAATCAGTCTCATTCAAGGAAAAATATTTCCAAAGTGAAGATATTGTAAAAGCCCATACATCTACCTGGCTTAAAATCGTCCAACAAATGTTAAAGATATGTTTCAAAGAATAATCCACTTTTATACATATGGTATTTTCAGGATTTTCACTTTTGACATATATTAAATTCAATAAGCTTTCAATCAATATATAATCTACCCAAATCAGATGTGTGTGATCAGCTTATCAGTACTCTAAGTCATACATTCATGTATTTGCTCAGTCATGAAGTCATGCATCAAAAATGAATGCTCAATAAGAATCTCAGTAATATCAGTCAGGTAGTAATGTTTTTGTTGTTCATGTGCAGTATAAACTTCAGCTTATCGTTTCTCCCATTTCAATCAGTCTCATTCGATGATGAATGTTCTAAAAGGGGAAATATTGTAATACCGCGTACTTCTACCTGCCTTAAAATTGTCCTAGAAATGTCGAAGACTTGTTCCAAAGAAGAATCCACTTTTATATATGTGGTATTTTCATGATATACTCTTTTTGTCAAGTGGGAAAATCAATAAGCTTTCCATAGATATAAAATCCGCAAAAAATAAGATATGCGTGATAAACTTATCTGTACTCTCAGTCATACATTTATGTATCTTCTCAGTCATAAAATCATGCATCAGATATGCATGCTCAGTATGAATCACAGAAATGTCAGTCGGTTCATCATGTTTTCGTTGTTCATATTCAGTATGAACTTTAGCTTATCGTTTGTCCAATTTCAATCAGTCTTATTTGAGGCAAATGTTACCAAAAGGGATACATTGTAATACCCCATACTTCTACATGGCATAGAATCGTCCCACAAATGTCAAAGACTTGTTTCAAAGAAGAGCCCACTTTTATGCATGTGGTATTTTCTAGATTTTCACTTTTTCTCATATAGGTAATTCAATAAACATTCAATCGATATATAATCTGCCAAAAGCAAGAATGTATAATCAATTTATTAGAACTCTTATTCATATATTCATGTATCAGCTCAGTCATCAAATCATACATCAAATATACATGCTCAATAGGAATCTTAGTAATATCAATTGGGTAGTCATGTTACTATTGTTCATGTTCAGTATGTACATCAGCTAATTGTTCCTCCCATTTTAATCAGTATCATTTGAGGACAAATGTTCGCAAGGGAGAGATATTGTAATATTCCATGCTTCTACCTGGCTTAAAATCATCCTAGAAATGTCAAAGTTCTTCTTGTAAAGAAGAATCCACTTTTATACATATTGTATTTTCAAGATTTTCACTTTTTATCATGTGGTAAATTTAATAGGCTTTCCATCAATACCAAATCTAGCTAAATTAGATATGCGTGATCAGCTTATCAGTACTCTCAGCACTATCATTAAATCATGCATCAGATATACATGCTCAGAATGAATCTTTGTAATGTTAGTTAGGGAGTCATGTTTCCGTTGTTCATGTTTAGTATGAACTTTATCTTATCGTTCCTCCCATTTTAATCAGTCTCATTCAAGGATGAATTTTCCCAAGGGGAAGATATTGTAATACTTTGTACCTCTACCTGGCTTAAAATGATCCCACAAATGTCAAAGACTTGTTTCAAAGAAGAATCCATTTTTATACATGCGGTATTCTCAATATTTTCAGTTTTTGTCATATGAGAAATTAAATAAGCTTTCCATCAATACCAAATCTAGCCAAATCAGATATGCCTGATCAGCTTATGCGTACTCTCAGTCATACATTAATGTATCAGCTCTGTCATGAAATCAAGCATCAGATAAGTATGCTTAGAATGAATCTCTGTAACGTCAGTTAGGTATTCATGTTTCCATTGTTCATGTTTAGTAAGAACTTTAGCTTATCGTTCCTCTTATTTTAGTCATTCTCATTCAAGGATGAATATTCCCAAGGGGGACGAATTGTAATACCCCATACTTCTACCAAGCATAAAATTATCCTAGAAATGTCAAAGACTTGTTTCAAAGAAGAATTCACTTTTATACATGTGGTATTTTCAAGAGTTTCACTTTTCGTCATATGGGAAATTATATAAGCTTTCAATCAATATATAATCCTCCTAAATCAGATATGTGTGATATCATTATCAGTACTCTCAGTCATATATTCATGTATCTGCTCAGTCATGAAATCATATATCAAAAATGCATGCTCAGTATGAATCTCAGCAATGTCAGGTAGTCATGTTTTCATTATTCATGTTCTGTATGATCTTCAGCTTGTCATTACTCCCATTTCAATCAGTCCCATTCGATGATGAATATTTTCAAGGGGGAGATATAGTAAAATCCCGTACTTCTACCTGTCTTAAAATCATCCCTGAAATGTCAAAGTCTTGTTCCAAAGAAGAATTCACTTTTATACATGTATTTTAATGATTTTCTCTTTTTGTCATATAAGAAATTCAATAAGCTTTGCGTAGATTTAAAATCTGCTAAAATAAGGTATGCATGATCAGCTTATCCGTACTCTCAGTCATACAATCATGTATCTGCTCAATCATGCAATCATGCATTAGATATTCATGCTCACTATGAATCTCAGTAATGTCAATCCATTAGTCATGTTTATATTGTTCATGTTTGTTTGAAATTTAGCTTATCGTTTCTCCCATTTAAATTAGTCTCATTCGAGGATGAATATTCACAAGGGGGATATATTGTAATACTCCATACTTCTACCTGACTTAAAATCGTCCCACAAATGTCAAAGTCTATTTTCAAAGAAATCCACTTCTATACATATGGTATTTTCAAGATTTTCACTTTTTCTCTTATGGGAAATTCCATAAACTTTCAATTGATATATAATCCACAAAAAACATAAATATGTGATTAATTTATTAGTACTTTAAGTCAAATATTAATGTATCAGCTCATTTATGAAATCATGCATCAGATATGCATGCTCAGTATAAATATTAGTACTATCAGTAAGGTAGTCATGTTTTTTTTGGTCATGTTTAGTATAGACATCAGCTAATCTTTCCTCCTATTTTAATCAATCTCATTCGAGGAAGAATGTTCATAAGGGAGAGATATTGTAATATTTAATACTTCTACCTGGCTTAAAATCATCCCAGAATTGTCAAAGACTTGTTCCAAAGAAGAATCTACTTTTATACTTGTGGTATTTTCAAGATCTTCACTTTTTGTAATGTGGGAAATTAAATAAGATTTTCATTAATATCACATCTGCCCAAATCAGATATGCATAGTCAGCTTATCAGTACTCTCAGTCATACATTCATGTATCAGTTCAGATGTTAAATAATTCATCAGATATGCATGCTTAGTATGAATCACAGTAATGTCAGTTAGTTTATCATGTTTCTGTTGTTCTGGTTCAGTATGAACTTAAGCTTATCATTCCTCCCATTTCAGTAAGTCTAATTCAAGGATAAATGTTCCTATGGGGGAGATATTGCAATACCCCGTACTTCTGTCAAGCTTAAAATCGTCACAAAAATGTGAAAGTTGTTTTTCAAACAAGAATCAACTTTTATACATGTGGTATTTTTTAAATTTTCAGTTTTCTCCATGTGCGAAAATCAACCAAATCCAGCCTAATAAGATATGCCTGGTTAACTTATCAGTACTCTCAAGTATACATTTACGTATCATCTCTGTTTTGAAATCATGCATCAGATATGCATGCTTAGAATGAATCTCAGTAATGTCAGTTAGTTAGTCATGTTTCAGTTGTTCATGTTTAGTATGAACTTCAGCTAATCGTTCCTCCTATTTTAATCAGTCTCATTCAGAGATGAATGTTCTTAAAAGAGAGATATTCTAATACCCCGTACTTTTACCTGGTTTAAAATAGTCCCACGAATGTCAAAGACTTATTTCAAAGAAGAATCAACTTTTATACATGTGGTATTTTCATGATTTTCACTTTTTGCCATATGGGAAATTCTATAAACTTTCAATCGACATATAATCTACCCAAATCAGATATGCGTGATCAGCTTATAAATACTCTAAGAATCTCAGTAATGTCAACCAGGTAGTCATTTTTCCGTTCTTCTGGTTCAGTAAGAAATTCAGCTTATCGTTTCTACCATTTCAATCAGTCTAATTCGATGATGAATATTCCTAAGAGAGAGATATTGTAATACCCCGTATTTGTACCTGGCTTAAAATCATCCCAAAATGTCAGAGAATTGTTCCAAAGAATAATCGACTTCTATACATGTGGTATCTTCAAGATTTTCACTTTTTGTCATGTGGAAAATTCAATATGTTTTTCGAAGATTTAAAATATGCCAAAATAAGACATTCTTGATCAGCTTATCAGTACTCTCAGTCATACATTCATGTATCTGCTCAATGTTGAAATCATTCATTAGATATGCATGCTCTGTATGAATCTTAGTAATGTCAGTCAAGTAGTCATGTTTTCATTGTTCATGTTCAGTATGAACTTTAGCTTATCGTTTCGCCCATTTCAATCAGTCTTATTCGAGGACGAATGTTCCCAAGGGGGAGATTATTGTAATACTCAAAATTTCTATCTGGCTTAAAATCGTCCCAAAAATGTCAAAGACATAATTAAAAGAATAATCTACTTTTACACCTGTGGTATTTTAAAGATTTTCACTTTTTGTCATGTGAAAAATTTAATAAGCTTTCCATCAATATCAAATCCTGCCAAATTAGATATGCGTGATCAGCTTATTAGTACTCTCAGTAATGAATTGATGTATCCACTCAGCCGTAAAATCAAACATCAGATATGCATATTCATTATAAATCTCATAAATGTCAGTAAGGTAGTCAGTTTCCATTGTTCATGTATAGTATGAACTTCAGCTTATCATTCCTCCCATTTCAATCAGTCTCATTCGAGAATGAATGTTCCCCAAGAGGAGATATTCTAATACCCCATACTTCTACCTGTCTTAAAATCATCCCAAAAATGTCAAAGACTTAATTCAGAGAAGAATCCACTTTTATACATGTGGTATTTTCATGATTTTCACTTTTTGTCATGTGAAAAATGCAATAAGCTTTCCATCAATATCAAATCCTATCAAATTAGATATGAGTGATTAGCTTATGAGTACTCTCAGTCATAAATTCATGAATCTGCTCTATCATGAAATCATACATCAGATATGCATGCTCTGTATAAATCCCATTAATGTCAGTAAGGTAGTCAGTTTCTATTGTTCATTTTCAGTATGAACTTCGGCTTATCGTTCCTCCTATTTCAATCTGTCTCATTCAAGAATGAATGTTTCAAAAGGGGAGAAATTATTTAAAAAAATAATATACTTTTATACATGTGGTATTTTCAAGATTTTTACTTTTTACCATGTGGGAAATTTAATAAGCTTTACATCAATACCAAATACGGCCTAATCAGATATGTGTGATAAGCTTATTAGTACTCTCAGTCATACATTCATGTATCAGCTATGTCATGAAATCATGCATCAGATATGAATGCCCGGAATTAATCTCAATAATGTCAATTAGGTAGTCATGTTTCCGTTGTTCATGTTTTGTATGAAGTTTAGCTTAACGTTCCTCCTAATATAGGTGTCTCATTCAAGGACGAATGTTCCCAAGGGGGAGGTATTGTAAAACCCCATAAATCTACCTAGGTTAAAATCATCCCGCAAATGTCAATGACTTATTTTAAAGAAGAAACCACTTTTATACATGTGGTATTTTCAAGATTTTCACTTTTTGTCAGAAGGGAAATTCGAAAAGCCTCCAGTCGATATATAATCTACCAAATTGAGATATGCGTGCTTATTTTATCAATACTTTCCGTCATATATTCATGTATCAGCCCAGTCATGAAATCATGCATAAAAAATGCATGCTCAGTAAGAATCTCAGTAATGTCAGCTAGGTAGTCATTTTTTCATTGTTCATGTTCATTGTGAACTTCAGCTTATCATTCCTCCCATTTCAATTAGTCTCATTCAAAGATGAATATTCTCAAGGGGGACATATTGTAATACCCCGTACTTCTACCAGGCTTAAAATCATCCCAGAAATGTCAAAGAGTTGTTCTAAACAAGAATCCACTTTTATACATATGGTATTTTCAAGTTTTTCACTTTTTCTTATGTGGGAAATTCAATAAGCTTTCCAAAGATATCAAATCCGGCAATATAAGAAATGCGTGATCAGCTTATTAGTACTCTCAGTTATACATTCATGTATCTACTTAGTCATGAAATCTTGCATCAGATATGCATGCTCAGTACGAATCTTAGTAATGTCGGTCAGGTAGTCATGTTTTTGTTGTTCGTGTTCAGTATGAAATTTAGCTTATAGTTCTGCCTATTTAAATCGGTCTCATTCAAGGATGAATGTTCCCATGGGTGATATATTGTAATATGTCGTACTTCTATAATGCTTAAAATCGTCCCACAAATGTCAAAGACTTATTTCGAAGAATAATCCACTTTTATACATGTGGTATTTTCAAGATTTTCACTTTTTGTTAGGTGAAAAATTCAATAAACTTTCAATGGATATATAATCCACCAAAAATAAGAATGTGTGATCAACTTATTAGTACTCTCAGTCATATATTAATGTATCTGCTCAGTCATGAAATCATGCTTCAGACATGCATGCTCAGTATGAATCTTAGTAATATCAGTAAGATAGTCATGTTTCTATTGTTCATGTTTAGTATGGCCTTCAACTAATCGTTCCAACTATTTTAATCAATCTCATTCAAGGACAAATGTTCACAAGGGAGAGATATTGTAATATTCCATAGTTGTACCTGGCTTAAAATCATCCCAGAAATGTTAAAGACTTGTTCCAAAGAAGAATCCTCTTTTATACATGTGGTATTTACAAGATTTTCACTTCTTTTCATATGGGAAATTATATAAGCTTTCCATTAATATCACATCCACACAAATCAGATATGCGAAATCAGCTTATTAGTACTTTCAGTCATACATTCATGTATCAGTTAGGACGTGAAATCATGTATCAGATATGCATGCTCAGTATGAATCACAGTAAAGTCAGTCAGGTAGTCATGTTTCCGTCATTCATGTTCAGTATGAGCTTACGATGATTATTCCGCCCATTTCAATAAGTCTAATTCAAGGACGAATATTACCAAGGGGAAGATGTTACAATACCCCGTACTTTTGTCAAGCTTCAAATCATTCCAAAAATGTCAAAATTCTTCTTTCAAACAAGAATCCACTTTTATTCATGTGGTTTTTTTAAAATTTTCAGTTTTTGTAATATGGGAAATTCAATAAGATTTCCATCAATACCAAATCCAGTCTAATAAGATATGCCAGATAAGCTTATCAGTACTCTCAATCATGCATTCATGTATCAGCTCTGTCATGAAATCATGCATCAGATATGCATGCTCAGAATGAATCTCAGTAATGTTAGTTAGGTAGTCATGTTTTTGTTGTTCATGTTTAGTATGAACTTCAGCTAATCATTCCTCCTATTTTAATTAGTCTCATTTAAGGACGAATATTCTCAAAGGGGCGATATTGTAATACTCTGTACTTCTACCTGGCTTAAAATCAACCCAAAAATGTCAAAGACTTGTTTTAAGGAAGAATCAACTTTTATACATGTGGTATTTCGATAATTTTCACTTTTTCCCATATGGGAAATTCTATAAACATTCAATCGATATATAATCTGCCCAAATCAGATATGCGTGATCAACTTATCAATACTCTCAGAATCTCAGTAATGTCCTCTAGGTAGTCATTTTTAAGTTGTTCAGGTTCAGTATGAACTTCAGCTTATCATTCCTACCATTTCAATCAGTCTCATTCGATCACGAATGTTCCCATGGAGGAGATATTGTAATATCCCGTATTTCTACCTAGCTTAAAATCGTCCCAAAAATGTCTAAGACTTGTTCCAAAGAAGAATGCACTTTTATACATTTGGTATGTTCAATATTTTCACATAAAATGGGAAATTCAATAAGTTTTTAGAAAATTTAATATCTACAAAAATAAGATTCGCTTGATCAGCTTATCAGTACTCTTAGTCATACATTCATGTATCTGCTTAGTGTTGAAATAATTCATCAGATGTGCATGCTCAGTATGAATCTTAGTAATGTCAGTTAGGTAGCCATGTTTTCACTGTCCATGTTCAAAATGAACTTTAGTTTATCATTCCGCACATTTCAATCAGTCACATTCGAGGATGAATGTTCCCAAGGGGGAGATTATTGTATTACTCCATATTTCTACCTGGCTTATATCGTCCCAGAAATGTCAAATACTTGATTAAAATAAGAATCCACTTTTATACATGTGTTATTTTCAAAGATTTTCACCTTTTGTCATGCAAAACATACAATAAGCTTTCCATTACTATCAAATCCTTCCAAATTAGATATGCGTGATCAGCTTATCAGTACTCTCAGTGAAAAATTCATTTATCTTCTCAGTCATGAAATAATACATCAGATATGCATGCTCAGTATAAAGCTCACTAATGTTAGTAAGGTAATCAGTTTCTGTTGTTCATGTGAAGTATGAACTTCAGCTTATCGTTCGTCCCATTTCAATCAGTTTCATTCGAGAATGAATATTCCCAAGGAGGAGATATTCTAATACCCCATATATCTACCTGGCTTTAAATCGACCTTCAAATGTCAAAGACTTGTTTTAAAGAAGAATCCTCTTTCATACGTGTGGTATTTTCTAGATTTTTACTTTTTCTCATATGGGATATTCAATATGTTTTCAATAGATATATAATCCGCCCTAATCGGATATGCATGATCAACTTATAGTACTCTCAATCATACATTCATGTATCAGCTTAGTCATGAAATCATGTATCAAAAATGCATGCTCAGTAAGAATCTCAGTAATGTCAGTCAGGTAGTCTTATTTTCGTTGTTCATGTTTAGTATGAACTTCACCTTATCGTTTCTCCTATTTCAATCAGTCTCATTCGATGATGAATGTTTCCAAGGGGGAGATATTGTAAAACCCTGTACTTCTACCTAGCTTAAAATAGTCCTAAAAATGTCAAAGACTTGTTCCAAAATAGAATAAACTTTTATACATGTGGTATTTTCAAGATATTCACTTTTTTCATATGGGAAATTCAATAAGCTTTCCGTAGATAAAATCTGTCAAAATAAGATTTGTGTGATTAGGTTATCAGGACTCTCAGTCATACATTTATGTATCTGCACATTCATGAAATCATGCATCAGATATGCATGCTCAATATAAATCTAAGTAATATCTGTAAGGTAGTCATGTTTCTACTGTTCTTGTTCAGTATGTACTTCACCTAATCATTCCTCCCATTTCAATCAGTCTCATTTGAGGATGAATGTTCACAAGGGACAGATATTGTAATACTCCATACTTCTACCTGGCTTAAAATCATCCCAGAAATGTAAAACACTTGTTTCAAAGAAAAATCCACTTTTAAACATGTGGTATTTTCAAGATTTTCACTTTTTGTCATGTGGGAAATTAATTGAGCTTTCAATCACTATCACATCCACCCAATTAAGATATGTGTAATCAGCTTATCAGTAATATCAGTTATTCATTCATGGATTAGTTCAGACATGAAATCATGCATCAGATATGCAGGCTAAGTATGAATCTCAGTAATGTTTGTCAAGTCCTCATGTTTCAGTTGTTCATGTTCAGTATGAACTTAAGCTTATCATTCCTCCCAGTTCAATAAGTATCATTCAAGGATGAATGTTCTGAAGGGGGAGATATTGCAATACCCCTTTCTTCTACCTTGCTTAAAATCATCCCAGAAATGTCAAAGTTCTTTTTTAAAAGAATAATCCACTTTTATAGATGTGGTATTTTCAAGATTTTCACTTTTAGCCGTGTGGGAAATTCAATAAGCTTTCCATCAATACCAAATTCGGCCTAATTAGATATGCGTGATCATCTTATCCGTAGTCTCAGTCATACATTCATGTATCAGCTCTGTCATAAATCATGCATCAGATATGAATGCCCAGAATTAATCTCAGTAATGTCAGTTAGGTAGTCATGTTTTCATTGTTAATGTTTAGTATGAACTTTTGCTTATCGTTCCTCACAATTTAAGCAGTCTCATTCAAGGACGAACGTTCCCAAGGGGGAGCTATTGAAAAACCCCGTAAATCTACCTTGTTTAAAATAGTCCCACAAATGTCAAAGACTTATTTCAAAGAAGCAACCACTTTTATACATATGGTATTTTCAGGACTTTCACTTTTTGTCATATGGGAAATTCGATAAGCCTTCAATCGATAAATAATCTACCCAAGTGAGATATGCGTGATCGGTTTATGAATACTTTCAGTCATACATTCATGTATTAGCTTATTCATGAAATCATGCATAAAAATGCATGCTCAGTAAGAATCTCAGTAATTTCAGCCAGGTAATCATTTTTCCATTGCTCATGTTTAGTATGAACTACAAGTTATCATTTCTCCCATTTCAATCAGTCTCATTCAATTATAAATATTCCCATGGGGAAGATATTGTAATACCCCGTACTTCTACCTGGCTTAAAATCGTCTCAGAAATGTCAAAGACTTGTTCCAAAGAAGAATCCACTTTTATACATGTGGTATTTTCAAGTTTTTCACTTTTTGTTATGTGGAAAATTCTATAAGCTTTTCGAAGATATAAAAATCTGCAAAAATACACAAAATCAGCTTATCAGTACTCTCAGTGATATATTCATGTATCTGCTCAGTCAAGAAATCTTGCATCAGATATGCATGCTCAGTATGAATCTTAGTAATG
>NW_025834935.1:172995-191758 GCF_002878395.1 Capsicum annuum
CTAAGTGACGACATTCGTGGTAGCTAACCATGTTTGTGATGCCCTATCACAAAGGTAGTTAGGCTTAGGCAGAATCCAGCTCCTAAGAGACAACATTCATAGTAGCTTACAACATTTATGCTGCCCCATCACGAAGGTCGTCAGCCTTCGGCATAAACCAGCTCCTAAGTGATGATATTTGTGGTAGTTTACCACATTTCTGATGCCCTATCATGAATGTTGTTAGCCTTAGGAAGAAACCATCTCCTAAGTGATGAAATTCGTGGTAACTTACCATATTTTTGACGCCCTATAACGAAGTTAGTTAGACTTAGGCAAAAACCAACTCCTAAGTGACGACATTCGTGGTAGCTTACCACATTTGTGATGCCCTATTACGAAGGTCAATAGCCTGAAGTAATAACCAGCTCCTAAGTGATGACATTCATGGTAGCTTACCATATTTGTGATGCCCTATCACAAAGGACATCAGCCTTAGGCAGAGACAAGCTCTTTAGTGACGATATTCATGGTAGATAATCACATTTTTGATTCCCTATCACGAAGGTCATCAGCCTTTGGTAGAAACTAGCTCCTAACTAATGGCATTAGTCGTAGCTTACAACATTTGTGATGCCCTATCACGAAGGCCGTCAACCTTAGGTAGAAACTAGCTCCTAAGTAATGACAATTGTGGTAGCTTGCCAGATTTGTGGTGGCCTATCACGAAGGTCGTTAGCCTTAAGTAGAAACCAACTCCTAAATGACGACATTCGTGGTAGTTTTCCATATTTCCGGCGCTCTATCACAAAGTTCGTCAGCCTTTTATAGAAACAAGCTCCTAAGTGACGACATTCGTGGTAGCTTATCACATTTGTGACTCTTATCATGAAGGTCATCAGCCTTAGGCAGAAACTAGCTCCTAAGAGATGACATTCGTGGTAGCATACCAAATTTGTGACACCCTATCATGAAGTTCGTCAACCATAGGTAGAAACTAGCTCCTAAATGACGATATTCGTGGTAACTTACCATATTTTTTACACCCTAGCACGAAGGTCATCATTCGTAGGTAGAAACCAGCTACTAAGTGACGATATTCGTGGTATCTTACCACATTTATGATGCCCTTTCATGAATGTCATCAGCCTTTAGTAGAAACCAGCCCCTAAGTGACGACATTCATGGTAGCTTACCATAGTTGTGGTGCCCTATCACGAAGGTCGTCAACCTTAGGCATAAACTAGCTCCTAAGTGAGGACATTCGTGGTAGCTTACCATATTTGTGCTGCCTTATCACAAAGGTCGTCCGCCTTAGGCAGAAACTAGCTCCTAAGTAATGACGTTCATGGTAGCTTACCATATTTATGATGCCCTAGCATGTAGGTCGTTATCCTTAGGCTGAAACCAACTGCTAAGCGATGACATTCATGGTAGCTTACCACATTTGTGATGCCCTATCATGAAGGTCGTCTGCCTTAGGTAGAAACCAGCTCCTAAGTAACCACATTCATGGTAGCTTACCATATTTGTGAGGCCCTATTATGAAGGTCGTCAGCCTTAGGTAGAAACCTGCTCCTAAGTAACCACATTCGTGGTAGCTTACCATATTTTCGATGCCCTATCACAAAGGTCGTCAGCCTTAGGAAGAAACGAGCTCATACGTGACAACATTCGTAGTAGCTTACCATATTTGTGATGCCCTATGATGAAGGTCGTCAGCCTTAGGCGGAAACCAGCTCCTAAGTGACGACATTCGTTGTAGCTTACAATATTTGTGCTGCCCTATCAAGAAGGTTGTCAGCCTTAGGTAGAAACCAGCTCTTAAGTGATAACATTTGTGGTAGCTTACCACATTTCTGATGCCCTATCATAAATATCGTTAGACTTAGGCAGAAACCAGCTCCTAAGTGATGACATTCATGGTACCTTACCATATTTGTGATGCCCTATCACGAAGGTCATCAGCCATAGGTAAAAGCCAACTCCTAAGTGATTACATTCATTGTAGCTTACCACATTTGTGATGCTTGATCACGAAGGTCATCAGCCTTAAGCAAAAACCAGCTCCTAAGTGATGAAATTTATGGTAGCTTTCCACATTTGTGATGCCCTATCACGAAGGTCATCAGCCTTAGCCAGAAACAAGCTCTTAAGTGATGATATTCGTGGTAGTTTACCATATTTTTTGTTCCCTATAACGAATATCATCAATCTTAGGGAGAAACTAGCTCCTTAGTGACGGCATTCGTGGTAGCTTTCAATATTTATGATGCCCTATAACGAAGGTTGTCAGTGTTAGGTAGAAATCAGCTCCTAAGTGACGACTTTCATGGTATCTTGCCATATTTATGGTGCCTTATCATAAAGGTAATTAGCCTTAGGCAGAAACCAGCTCTTGAATGACGATATTTGTGGTAGCTTACCACATTTGTGATGCCCTATCATGAGGGTCCTCAGCCTTAGCAAGAAACCAGCTCCTAAGTGATGACATTCATGGTAGCTTACCATATTTTTGATACCCTATGACGAAGGTCATCAGCCTTAGCAGAAACAAGCTCCTAAGTGATGATATTCATGGTAGCTTATCATATTTTTGATTTCCTATCACGAAGGTCATCATCCTTATGGAGAAACCAGCTCCAAAGTGATGGCATTCATGGTAGCTTACAATATTTGTGATGCCCTATCACGAAGGTGGTCATCCTAAGGTAGAAACCTACTACTAAGTGATGGCATTCATGGTAGCTTGCTACATTTATGGCGCTCTATCACAAAGGTCGTTAGCCTAAGGTAGAAACTAGCTCCTAAGTTATGACCTTCGCGGTAGCTTACCTCATTTGTGATGCCCTATTATGAGGGTCATTAGCCTTAGGATGAAACCAGCTTCTAAGTGATGACATTTATAGTAGCTTACCTTATTTGTGATGCCCTATCATGAAGGTCATCAGTCTTAGACAGAAACTAGCTCCTACATGACAAAATTTATGGTAGCTTACCATATTTGTGATGCCCTAGCACGAAGGTCATTAGCCTTAGCCAGAAACCAGCTATTAAGTGATGACATTCGTGGTAGCTTACAACATTTGTGATGCCCTATCACGAAGGTCATCAGCCTTAGGCAGAAACCAGCTCCTAAGTGACCATATTCTGGTAGCTTACCACATTTGTGATGCCCTATCACGAAGGTCGTCATCCTTATGTAGAAACCAGCTCTTAAGTGACCATATTCGTGGTAGCTTACCATATTTGTGATGCCGTATCACGAAGGTTATCAGCCTTACACAGAAACTCGCTCCTAAGTGACGACATTCATGGTAGCTAATAATAATTATGATGCCCTATAACAAAGGTCGTCAGCTTTAGGCAGAAACCAGCTCCTAAGTGATGATATTCGTGGTAGCTTACTACATTTTTGATGCCCTATGATAAAGGTCATCAGCCTTAGGCAGAAACTAGCTCCTAAGTGATGACATTCATGGTAGCTTACAACATTTGTGTTGCCCTATCACGAAGGTCGTCATCCTTAGGAAGAAACTAGCTACGAAGTGATGACATTCATGGTAGCTTACCATACTTGTGACACCGTATCACGAAGGTCGTAAGCTATAATTTTTCAGCAACTGGCACTTTTTTTGTAAGGGTATTTTGGTCATTTCCTTTACCCTCCATGATTTATAAGCCTAAAGAGGCATAATTTTTCCCATTATTTTCTTTAGTTAAGCATCTTAAAAACCCTCTCTTATTCTCTCAACCACAAGATTAGGGTTTCCATCAAACTCATCTCTCAAAATCAAGATTCAAGCCTTTTTCCAAGATAATTGAGAATTAACTTTTCCAATCCAAGAAATGTCCCGCAAATCATCAAGGTTTTCTTTCTAAGGTATGCGTAGTGTTCATCTATGGATCCAATCAGTTCATAGAGCTTAAGAACCTTGTTCTAAGTATTATTTTTAAACTTTTTATCGTGATATGAGTATGTATATGTTGACTATTGTTGTTTAATTTTTAATGTGATGGCTAAAGGTGTTTTCATGGATTATACATGTTTGTTAATTGAAAACCATGAACTTTAGGTGGTTTAATATGGTGCAAGTATGAAACTTACCTATGCCTTAAAAAATGTATGCAAAGTGTTTGATAAAATGCTTAAGATGCTAAAAATTCATGTTTGAATGGTTCTATGATGTCTAAATGACAAGTCCATGTTAGCTATATACTTCAATATGTATCCCATGCTTTTCATGTATTATTGTTGTGGTGGTATGGAGATATACAATATGTACATAAAATATATCCATGCATTCCCTATAATGTTTAAGATGTTGAATATCTATATGAAATATGATATCCCCTACTTATGATATTATGAATTATAGACTCAAATCTTGTGATCAAGTCATGTCATATGTGTCAGCTTCCTTCTATTGAGTCCTGGGGGTATTGATACCCAAAAAACATAGTTGTGTGCCTAGAGCCACATTATGTTGTAACGATAATCTCAGTCAAGCTATAATCTATAGAACTCAGTTAGTTTTGTGACTCAAAAAACCTCAGAAATCTTATGATCTCAGTTAACTCTTAGATAATAGTACTACTCTGTCAGTCAATAGAAGTCAGTTAAACTATCCATGTACAGTAAGTTAAATCATATTCAGTCTCTTCAGATGGGAGTAGAAGTTAGCACCGAGTGAACCCAAGGATATGTACTCACCTACCAGTTTAGGGTGTGATTCTTAGCAGTCATCCTTGTATACCAGAACTATGTAGCTAACGTAGGTTGAGATATCTTACCCTGTCAGATTAGGGTTGATGAGGTGCCTTAACCTATCATTTTAGGGTTCCCACCGTTCTTCTTTTGAATACCTGCTAGCTAAGGGTCATCCATAACTGTCCTTACCAGTGGCGTGGTATTGACAACCTTCCAGTCGGGGCAGAGATTAGACCCTAACTTGGCTATATACGTTAGTGGGGCCTATCGGTTAAACAACTACCTCCCATAGTTTTAGAATCAGTCTCTGTAAAAAAACTCAGATAGGTCTTTAGATTTCAGTATCAGGACTATCAGAAATAGTCAGCCTAAATTACAATACGAAACTCAGATAGTTCCATCAGATTCAGGATTGTAAGATATAATTTTAGTATTAGTCATGTTAGCCATCATTAAACTATGTATTAGCATACATGACTAGCTATCATGCACCCATGATTTTAATTACTATGTATGCATGTTTTTACTCTTACGTTCATATTATTCAGACAGTTAGCATTGCTCATGCGTGTAAAACCTTTTTATATTTAGCCTACCTCACTCGTATACTAAGTACATTCCCTTTTACTGACGCATTTGTGCTATGGTTCTTTCTTTTCATGTTACACCATAGGTTCAGAAACATGAGCTCTAGATCAGCAGTAGCAGTAGCATTTTTGATCGTAGAGATTTAGTGAGTCCTCTTCATTTGAGGATAATATGATTTTATTTATTCATTATTATTCTATTCCGTTATCAGTTTAAGGAGTTAGTTAGAGACATGTTCCTTCAACTCCATATTCAGAAAGTACTTAGAGGCTTTCAGATTCTATATTCAGACTTATGTTCAAATTTGATTCCGTTTTCAGTTGTTTTGGGTATCTTTCACCTATATGGATGTTATGCTTTGACAGATTCTTTATTTAGTTGAACCTTATGTCCTACATGTTCAAGTTTTCTGCATTATTATGTTATATATTACAGTGTACAGGTACGAATGTAGTTCATGGGTTAGCTTTTGATCCTTGGGGGTCATAAGCACCGTGTAGCATTCCGGTTTAGAAAAATTATGTCTTTACAACTCTTTTCATCAATATCAAATCCTACCAAATTAGATATGCGTGATCAGATTTTTAGTACTCTCAGTCATACATTCATGTATCAGCTAAGTCATGAAATCATGCATCAGATATGTATGCTCATTATAAATCTCATTAATGTCAATGAGGTAGTCATGTTTTAGTTGTTCATGTTTAGTATGAACTTCAGCTTATTGTTCCTCCCATTTCAACTAGTCTCATTCAAGAATAAATGTTCCCAAGGGGGAGATATTGTAACACCCCGTACTTCTACCTATCTTAAAATCATCCCACAAATGTCAAAGGCTTCTTTCAATGAAGAATCCACTTTTATAGATATGAAATTTTCAAGATTTTCACTTTTTGTAATGATAGAAATTCGATAAGCTTTCCATCGATATATAATCCACCCAAATCAGATATGCTTGATCAGCTTATTGAACTCTAAATCATACATTCATGTATCATCTCAGTCATGAAATTATGTATCAAAAATCCATGCTTAATATGAATATCCGTAATGTCTGTCTGGTAGTCATGTTTCCATTGTTCATATTCAGTATGTACTTCAGCTAATCATTCTTTCCATTTCAATCAATCTTATTCGAGGATGAATGTTTACAAGAGAGAGATATTGTAATACTTCATACATCTACCAGGTTTAAAATCATCCTACAAATGTCAAAGACTTGTTCCAAAGAAGAATCAAATTTTATACATGCGGTATTTTCATGATTTTCACTATTTGTCATATGGGAAATTCAATAAACTTTTTGTAGATATCAAATCCACCCAAATTAGATATGTGTGATCAATTTACCATTACCCGCAGTCATATATTCATGTATCAGCTCTGTCATGAAATCATTCATCAGCTATGCATGCTCAAAATAAATCTTAGTATGATCTTCAGCTTTTTGTTCCTCCCCTTTCAATAAGTCTCATTCAAGGACGAATGTTCCAATGGGTGAGATATGGTAATACCCCGTACTTCTACCTAGCTTAAAATTGTCCCACAAATGTCAAAGACTTGTTTTAAAGAAGAATCCACTTTTATACATGTGGTATTTTAAAGATTTAAAATTTTGTAATATGTAAAATTCAATAAACTTTCAATCGATATATAATTCACCCAAATCAAATATGCGTGATCAGCTTATTAGAACTCTCAGTCATACATTCATGTATCTTCTCAATCATGATATCATGCATAAAAAATGCACGCTCAATAAGAATCTCAATAATATCAGTCCGGTAGTAATGTTTTTATTGTTCATGTTCAATATGAACTTTAGCTTATTGTTCCGCCCATTTCAATAAGTCTCATTCGATGATGAATGTTCCCAAGGGGGATATATTGTAACACCTCGTACTTCTACTTTGCTTAAAATCATCCCAGATATGTCAAAAACTTTTTCAATAGAAGAATCCACATTTATACATGTGGTATTTTTATGATTTTCACTTTTTGTTATGTGGGAAATTCAATAAGTTTTCCGTTGAGATAAAATATTCAAAAATGAGATATGCGTGATAAACTTATCAGTACTCTCATTCATAAATTTATATATCTTCTCAGTCATGAAATCATACATCAGATATGCATGCTCAGTATGAATCTCAGTATTATCAATCAGTTAGTCATGTTTTCGTTGTTCATGTTTGGTATAAACTTTTGCTCGTTGTTCCTCCTATATTAATCAGTATTTTTTGAGGATGAATATTCCCATATGGGAAATATTATAATACCCCATACTTCTACCTGACTTAAAATCGTCCCACAAATGTCAAGGAATTGTTTCAAAGAAGAATCTACTTTTATACATATGCTATTTTCAAGATTTTCTGTTTTTTCATGAGGGAAATACAATAAACTTTTAATTGATATGTAATCAAACCAAAAAAAAATGTGTGATCGACTAATTAATACTCTCAGTCATATATTCATGTATCATCTCAGTCATGAAATCATGCATCAGATATGAATGCTAAATATAAATCTTAGTAATATCAATCAGGTAGTCATATTTCTATTATTCATGTTCAGTATGTACTTCAGCTAATTGCTCTTCCTAGTTCAATCAGTCTTATTTGAGGACTAATGTTAACAAGAGAGAGATATTCTAATACTCCATGCTTCTATCTGGCTTAAAATCATCCCCAAAACATCAAGGTTCTTCTTTCAAAGAAGAATCCACTTTTATACATGTGCTATTTTCAAGATTTTCACTTTTTTCATGTGGGAAATTCAATAAGTTTTCCATTTATATCAAATCCTGCAAAATTAGATTAGCGTGATCAGCTTATCAGTATGCTCAATCATAAATTCCTCTATCAGCTCAGTCATGTAATAATACATCAAATATGCAGGCTCAGTATAAATCTCATTAATGTCAGTCAATTAGTCATGTTTTTGTGTGTCATGTTCAGTATGAACTTAGCTTATCATTCCTCCTATTTCAATCAGTCTCATTCGATAATAAACGTTTCCATGGGGGATATATTGTAATATCACATGCTTCTACCTGGCTTAAAATCACACCAGAAATGCCAAAGACTTGTTTCAATAAAGAATCCACTTTTATATATTTGATATTTTCTAGATTTTCACTTTTTGTTATATTAGAAATTCAATAAGCTTTCCATCGATATATAATCGACCCAAATCAGATATGCTTGATCAGCTTATCAATGCTCCAAATTATACATTCATGTATCAGCTCAGTCATGAAATCATGCTTAAAAAATGCATGGTCAATATGAATCTTAGTAATGTCAGTCAGGTAGTCATGTTTCCATTGTTCATGTTCAGTTTGTACTTCAGCTAATCATTCCTCCTATTTCAATCAGTATTATTCGAGTGTGAATATTGACAAGGGAGAGATATTGTTATACTTCAAACTTCTACCTGGCTTAAAATTATCCCAGAAATGTCAAAGACTTGTTCCAAAGAAGAAACCACTTTTATATATGTGGTATTTTCAAGATTTTCACTAGTTATCATATTTGAAATTCAATAAGCTTTTCGTAGATATTAAATCCGCCCAAATAAGATATGATGGATCAGTTTACCAGTACTCTCAGTCATATATTCATTGATCAGCTCTGTCGTGAAATCATTCATCAGATATGCATGCTCAGAATGAATTTCTAAAATTTTAGTCAAGTAGTCATGTTTCCATTGTACATATTTAGTTTGAACTTCAGATTTTTATTGGTCCCATTTTAATCAGTCTCATTCAGTGATTAATGTTCCCAAGGGGAAATATTCTAGTACCCCATAATTCTACCTGGCTTAAAATTATACTACAAATGTCAAAGACTTGTTTCAAAAAAGAATCCACTTTTAAAGATTTTCAAGATTTTCACTTTTATCATATGGAAAATTCAATAAGCTTTCAATCGATATATAATCCACCCAAATTAGATATGAGAGACCACCTTATTATTACTCCTAGTCATACATTGATGTATCTGCTATGTCATGAAATCATGCATCAAAAGTGCATGCTCAATAAGAATCTCAATAATATCAGTCAGGTAGTAATGTTTCCGCTGTTCATGTTCATTATGAACTTCAGCCTATTATTCCACCGATTTTAATTATTTTATTCGAAGATGAATATTTCCAATGATGAGATATTGTAATACCCCGTACTTCTTCCTGGCTTAAAATTGTCCTAGAAATATCAAAGAGTTTTAACAAAGAAGAATTCTCTTTTATACATGTGGCATTTTCTTCATTTTCACTATTTTTCATGTGGGAAATTCAATAAGCATTCCGTAGATATAAAATCTTTCAAAATAAGATATGGGTGATAAACTTATCAGTACACTAAGTCATACATTCATGTATCTCTCTGTAATGAAATCATGCATCAGATATGCATGCTTTGTATAAATCTCAGCAATAACAGTCAGTTAGTTATGCTTTTGTTGTTCATGTTCAGTAAGAACTTTAGCTTGTCCTTCCTCCCATTTATATCAATCTCATTCGAGGAGGAATGTTCTGAAGGGGGAGATTGTAATACCCCATACTTCTACCTGGCTTAAAATCATCCCACAAATGTCAAAGACTTCTTTCACTTTTTGTCATGTGGGAAATTTAATAAACTTTCCATTGATATATAATCCACCAAAAATAAGAATGTGTGATTAATTTATCAGTACTCTAAGTCATATATTCATGTATCAGCTCGGTCAGGAAATCATGCTTCAGATATGCAAGCTCAAAATGAATCACACTAATATCAATCAGGTAGTCATATTTCTATTGTTCATATTCAGTATGTACTTTAGCTAATTGTTCCTTCCATTTCAATCAGTCCCATTCTAGGACGAATGTTCACAAGGGAGAGATATTGTAATACTCCATACTTCTACCTAGCTTAAAATCATCCTAGAAATGTCAAAGTTCTTCTGTTAAAGAAGAATCCACTTTTATACATGTGGTATTTTCAACATTTTTACATTTTGTCATGGGGGAAATTCAATAAGCTTTTCATCAATAACCAATCCAGCCAAATCAAATATGCTAGATCAGAATATCAGTACTCTCAGTCATATATTCATGTATCAGCTCTGTTATGAAATCATGCATTAGATATGCATTCTCAAAATGAATCTTAGTAATGTCTATTAGGTAGTCACCTTTCCGTTGTTCATGTTTAGTATGAATTTCAGCTTATTGTTCCACCCATTTTAATCTGTTTCATTCAAGGACGAATGTTTGTATGGGGAGATATTGTAATACCCTGTACTTCTACCTAGCTTAAAATCATACTACAAATGTCAAAGACTTGTCTCAAACAAGAACCCACATTTATACATGTGGTAATTTAGAGATTTTTACTTTTTCTCAAATGGGAAATTCAATAAGCTTTCAATCGATATATAATCCATCCAAATCTGATATGCAAGATCATCTTATCCATACTCTCAGTCTTACATTCATATATCGGCTCAGTCATGAAATGATGCATAAAAAATGCATGCTCAGTAAGAATCTCAGTGATGTCAGTCAGGTAGTCATGTTTTCATTATTCATATTCAATAGGAACTTCAGCTTATCATTCCTTCAATTTTAGTCAGTCTCACTCGATAATGAATGTTCCCAAGAGGGAAATATTGTAATACTCCGTACATCTACCCAACATAAAATAATCCCAAAAATGTGAATGACTTGTTCCAAAGAAGAATTCAAATTTATACTTGTGGTATTTTCAAGATTTTCATATTTTTTCATGAGGGGAATCAAATAAGCTTTCCATAGATATAAAATCTACCAAAATAAGATATGCGTGATCAGTTTATCAGTACTCTCAATTATACATTCATGTATCAGCACATCATGAAATAAAACATCAGGTATGCATGCTCAGTATGAATCTTTGTAATGTCAGTCAGGTAGTCATGTTTTTATTTTTTATGTTCAATATGAACTTTAGAAAAGCTTATCGTTACAACCATTTGAATCAGTCGAATTCATGGACGAATGTTCCCAAGAGGGAGATATTGTAATACCCCAAACTTCTACCTTACTTAAAATCATCCCAAAAATGTAAAAAACTTTTTTTCAAAGAAGAATCCACTTTTATACATGTTGTATTTTAAAGATTTTCACTTTTTGTCATGTTAGAAATTTAATAAGATTTTCATCCATATATAATCCACCTAAATAAAATATGGTTGATCATCTTATCAGTACTCTCAGTCATACATTCATATATCAGCTCAGTCATGAAATCATGCATCAAAAATGCTTGCTCAGTATGAATTCCAGTAATATCAGTCAGGTAGTCATGTTTCCATTGTTCATGTCCAGTATGTACTTCAGTTAATCATTCATCCCATTTCAATCATTCTCATTTGATGTCGAATGTTCACAAGGGGGAGATATTGTAATATTTCATACTTTTACCTGGCTTAAAATCATCCCAAAAATGTCAAAGACTTGTTCCAAAGAAGAATCCACTTTTATATATGTGGTATTTTCAAGATTTTCTCTTTTTGTCATGTGGTAAGTTCAATAAGCTTTCAGTAGATAGCAAATCCGCCCAAATGAGATATGCATGATCTTCTTATCAGTACTCTCAGTCATACATTCTTCAGATATACATGCTCAGTATGAATTTCTATAATGCCAGTAAGGTAGTCATATTTTCTTTGTTCATATTTAGTGTGAACTTCGGCTTATCGTTTCACCCATTTCAATCAGTCTCATTCAAGGATGAATGTTCCCAAGGAGGAGATATTGTAATACCTCGTACTTCTACCAAGCTTAAAATTGTCCCACAAATTTCAAAGATTTATTTCAAAGAAGAATCTTCTATTATACAAGTGGTATTTTCAAGATTTTCACTTTTCTCATTAGGGTAATTCAATAAGCTTTCAATGGATATGTATTTTACCCAAGTCAAATATGAATGATCAGCTTATTAGTACTCTTAGTCATAAATTAATGTATCTGTTCAGTCATGAAATTATTCATCAGAAATGCATGCTTTGTAAGAATCTCAATAATATTTAGTTTGAACTTCAACTTATCGTTCCTCCCATTTCAATCAGTCTTATTCGATGACCAATGTTCCCAAGGGGGAGATATTGTAACACCGCGTACTTCGACCTAGCTTAAAACCATCCCATAAATATAAAAGACTTGTTCGAAAGAAGAATCCAGTTTTATACATGTGGTATTTTCAAGATTTTCTCCTTTTGTCATATGGAAAATTAATAATTCTTACATCAATATATAATTCACCCAAATTAGATATGCATGATCAGCTTATCAGTACACTCAATCATATATTCATGTATCAGCTAAGTGATGAAATCATGCATCAAATATGCATTTCATTATGAATATTAGTAATCTCAGTCAGGTATTCATGTGTCTTTTGTTCTTGTTTAGTATGAACTTTAGCTTATCGTTTCTCCTATTTAAATTAGACTCATTTTTGTATAAATGTTCCTAAGGGGGAGATATTGTAATAACCCATACTTTAACCTAGCTTAAAATCATCCCAGAAATATTAAAGACTTATTTGAATGAATAATCCACTTTTATACATATGGTATTTTCAAGTTTTCACTTTATATCATAAGGGAAATTAATAAGTTTTCCATCGATATATAATCCAACCTAATCAGATATGCGTGATCAGCTTATCAGTACTCTCAGTCATACATTCATGTATATGCTCAGTCATAAAATCATTCATTAAAAATGCATGCTTAGTAAGAATCTCCGTAACTTTAGTCAAGTATCATGTTTCTATTGTTTATGTTTAGTATAAACTTCAGCTTATCGTTCCTCCAATTTCAATTAGTATCATTCAATGATGAATGTTCCCAAAGGGGAGATATTATAATACCTTGTACTTCTACCTAGCCTAAAATCTTCCCATAAATGTCAAAGACTTGTTCCAAAGAAGAATCCACTTTTATATATATGGTATTTTTCAAAATTTTCACTTTTTCTCTTGTGGGAAATTAATAAGCTTTCCATTTATATATAATTTGCCCAAATCAGATATGCGAGATCAGCTTATCAGTACTCTCAGTCAGGTAGTCATGTTTTTATTGTTCATGTATCCGCTCAGTCATGAATCATGCATCAGATATGTATTCTCACTATGAATATCAGTAATCTGAGTCAGGTAGTCATGTTTCTATTGTACATGTTTAGTATGAACTTCAGCTTATCATTCCTCCAATTTCAATCAAACACATTTGAGGATAAATATTTCCAAATGGGGGATATTGTAATACCCCGCACATCTACTGGGCTTAAAATAGTCCCATAAATGTCAAATACTTGTTTTAAAGAAGAATCCACTTTAATACATATGGTATTTTCAAAATTTTTACTTCTTGTCATATGGAAAATTCAATAAGCTTTCAATGGATATATAATCTACCCAAATCAGATATGCGTGATCTACTTATCAGTACTCTCAGTCATACATTCATGTATCAGTTCAGTCATGAAATCATGCATAATAAATGCATGTTAAGTAAGAATCTCATAATGTCAGTCAGGTAGTCATGTTTCCATTGTTCATGTTTAGTATAAACATCAACTTATCGTTCTTCCTATTTCAATCAGTCTCATTCCATGAGGAATATTCCAAAGGGGGAGATATTGTAATACCCCGTACTTCTCCCTTGTATAAAAGCATCCCAAAAATGTCAAAGACTTATTTCAAAGAAGAAACAACTTTTATACATCTGGTATTTTTAAGATTTTAACTTTTTGTCACGTGGAAAATTCAATAAGCTTTAAGTAGATATAAAATCTACCAATATAAGATATGTGTTATCAGCTTATCAGTACTCTCAGTCATACATTCATGTATCTGCATATTTATGACATTATGCATCACATATGCATTCTCAGTATGAATATTTGTAATCTCAGTCAGGTAGTCATGTTTTTGTTGTTCATGTTCAGTATGAACTTCAACTTATCATTCCTCCCATTTCAATAAGTCTCTTTTGGGGATGAATGTTTCCAAAGGGGAGATATTGTAATACCTCGTTCTTCTAATGGGTTTAAAACTGTCCCAAAAATGTCAAAGAGTTATTTCAAAGAAGAATCCACTTTTATACCTGTTGTATTTTCAAGATTTTTGCTTTTTGTCACATGGAAAATTCAATAATCTTTCAATCGATATATAATACACCCAAATCAGATATGCGTGATCAGCTTATTAGTACTCTTAGTCATATATTCATATATCTACTATGTCATGAATTCATGCATCAAAAATGCATGCTTAATAAGAATCCCAGTAATATCATTTAGGTAGTAATGTTTTTGTTGTTCATATTTAGTATGAACTTAGCTTATCGTTTCTCACATATTAATTAGTCTCATTCGTGTATGAATGTTCCTAATGGGGATATATTGTAATACCCTGTACTTTTACCTAGCTTAAAATTATCCCAGAAATGTCAAATACTTGTAACAAAGAAGAATCCTCTTTTATACATATGGTATTTTCATGATTTTCACTTTTTGTCACGTCGGAAATTCAAAAAGCTTTATGTCGATGTAAAATTTTCCTAAATAAGATATGTATGATAAACTTATGACTACTCTCTATCATACATTCATGTACCTCTCAGTCATGAAATCATGCATTAGATATGCATGCTCAGTATGAATCTCAGTAATGTCAGTCAGTTAGTCATCTTTTCGTTATTCATGTTTAGTATGAACTTTATCTTTTCGTTCCTCCCATTTCAATCATTCTCATTCGATGATGAGTGTTCCAAAGGGGGAGATATTGTAATACTCCATACTTCTACCAGGCTTAAAATCATCCCAGAAATGTCAAAGAGTTATTTCAAAGAGGAATCTACTTTGATACATGTGGTATTCTCATGATTTTCACTTTTTATAATGTGGGAAATTCAATAAACTTTTAATTGATATATAATCCTCCCAAAATAAGAATGTGTGATCAACTTATAAGTACTCTCAGCCATATATTCATGTATCAGCTTAGTCATGAAATCATGCTTCAGATATGCATGCTCAATATGAATCTCAATAATATAAATCAGGTAATCATGTTTCTATTATTCATGTTCAGTAAGTACTTCAGATAATTGTTCCTTCCATTTCAGTCCGTTTCATTCGAGGATGAATGTTCACAACGGAGAGATATTGTAAGACTCCATACTTCTGTTTTAAAATCATCCCTAAAATGCCAAAGTTCTTCTTTTAAAGCAGAATCCAGTTTAATACATTTTGTATTTTCATTATTTTCACTTTTTGTCTTGTGGAAAATTTAATAAGCTTTCCATCAATACCAAATCTAGCCAAATCAAATATACATGATCATCTTATTAGTACTCTCAGTCATACATTCAAGTATTAGCTCTATCATGAAATAATTCATCAGATATTCATTCTCAAAATAAATCTCAGCAATGACAGTTAGGTAGTCATGTTTCCATTGTTCATGTTTAGTATAAACTTCAACTTATCATTCCTCCCATTTTAATCAGTCTTATTCTAGGATGAATATTCCCAAGGGGGATATATTGTAATACCCCATACTTCTACCTTGCTTAAAATTGTCCCACAAATGTCAAAGACTTATTTCAAAGAAGAATCCACTTTTATGCATATGGTATTTTTAAAATTTTTACTTTTTGTCATATGGGAAATTCTAAATGCTTTCAATAGATATATAATCCTCCCTAAAAAGATATGCGTGATCATCCTATCAATACTCTTAGTCGTACATTCATGTATCAGCTCAGTCATGAAATCATGCATAAAAAATGTATGCTCAGTAAGAATCTCAGTAATGTCTGTCTGGTAGTCATATTTCCGTTGTTCATGTTCAATATGAACTTCAGCTTATCATTCCACCAATTTCAATTAGTGCCATTCAATGATGAATGTTCCCAGGAGTGAGATACTATAATACCCCGTGCTTCTACCAGGCATAAAATAATCCCAAAAATGTCAAAGACTTATTCCAAAGAAGAATCCACTTTTATACATGTGGTATTTTCTAAATTTTCACATTTTGTCATGAGGAGAATTCAATAAGCTTTTCGTTGATATAAAATCTACCAAAATAAGATATGCGTGACCAGCTTATCAGTACTCATAGTCATACATTCATGTATCTACACAGTCATGAAAACATGCACCAAATATGGATGCTCAGTATGATTCTCAATTATATCAGTCAGGAAAACATGTTTTCGTTGTTTATTTTTAGTATGAACTTTAGCTTATCGTTACTACCATTTTAATAAGTCTCATTCAATGATGAATGTTCCAAAGAGGGAGATATTATAATTCCCCATACTTCTACCTTTCTTAAAATCATCCCAAAAATGTCAAAAAACTTTTTTCAAAGAAGAATCAACTTTTATACATATGGTATTTACAAGATTTTAACTTGTTGTCATGTGGAAAATTCAATAAGCTTTCCATTAATATGAAATCCTTCCAAATCAAATATGTGTAATTAGCTTATCAGTACTCTCAGTCATACATTCATGTATCAGCTCAGTCATGAAAGCATGCATTAAAAATACATGCTTAGTAAGAATCGCAGTAATGTCCGTCAGGTAGTCATGTTTTCATTGTTCATGTTTAGTATGAACTTCAGCTTATCGTTCTTCCAATTTCAATTAGTCTCATTTGATTATAAATGTTTCCAAGGGGGAGATGTTGTAATACCCCATACTTTTACCTATCTTAAAATCATCCTAGAAATGTCAAAGACTTTTTTTAATGAAGAATCCACATTTATACATGTGGTATTTTAAAGATTGTCACTTTTTGGCATGTTAGAAATCTAATAAGATTTCCATCGATATATAATCTAGCCAAATAAAATATGGTAGATTAGCTTATCAGTACTCTCAGTCATACATTCATATATTGGCTTAGTCATGAAATCATAAATCAAAAATGAATGCTCAGTATGAATCTCAGTAATGTCAGCCAGGTAGTCATGTTTTAATTGTTCATGTTTAGTATGTACTTTAGCAAATCATTCATTCCATTTCAATCATTCTTATTCAAGGACAAATGTTCATAAGGGAGAGATATTGTAATACTTTGTACTTTTACCTAGCTTAAAATCATCCCAGAAATGTCAAAGACTAGTTCCAATGAAGAATCCATTTTTATACATGTGGTATTTTCAAGATTTTCTCTTTTTGTTATGTGGGAAATTTAATAAGCTTTCCGTAGATATTAAATCCACCCATATAAGATATGCATAATCATCTTATTATTACTCTCAGTCATACATTCATGTATCATCTCGGTCATGATATCATTCATCATATATCCATGCTCAGTATGAATTTCAATACTGCCAGTCTGGTAGTCATGTTTCCGTTGTTCATGTTTAGTATGAACTTCAGCTTATTATTTCTCCAATTTTAATCAGTCTTGTTCAAGAACAAATATTCCCAAGGGGGAGATATTATAATACCTCGTACTTTTATCTGGATTAGAATTGCCCACAAATGTCAAAGACTTCTTTCAAAGAAGAATCCCCTTTTATACATGTTGTATTTTTAAAATTTTCACCTTTGTCATATGGGAAATTCAATAAGCTTTCAATGGATATATAATTTACACAAATCAGATATGCGTGATCACCTTATCAATACTCTCAGTCATACATTTATGTATCTGTTCAGTCTTGAAATCAGTCATGTCAATTATCTTTTCATCAATATTGAATCCTTCCAAATCAAATATGCGTGATCAGCTTATCAATACTCTCAGTCATAGATTCATGTATCAGCTCAGTCATGAATCATGCCTCAGATATGCATTCTCCGTATAAATATTATTAATCTTAGTGAACTAGTCATGTTTCTGGTGTTCATGTTCAGTATGAACTTCAACTTATCATTCCTCCCATTTTAATCAGTCTGATTCAAGGATAAATATTTCTAAAGGGGAGATATTATAATACCCCGTACTTCTATTGGGTTTAAAATCATCTCATAAATGTCAAAGACTTTTTCCAAAGAAGAATCCACTTTTATACATTTGGTATTTTAAAGATTTTCACTTTTGTCATATGAGAATTTCAATATGCTTTCAATCGATATATAATCCGCCAAAATCAGATATGCATGATCCGCTTATCAGTACTCTCAGTCATACATTCATGTATCAGTTCAGTTATGAAATCATGCATAAAAATTGCATGCTAAGTGAGAATCTCATAATGTTAGTAAGGTAGTCATGTTTCCATTGTTCATGTTCAGTATGAATTTCAACTTATCGTTTCTCCCATTTCAATCAGTCTGATTCGATGACGAATGATCCCAAGGGGGAGATAATGTAATACCCCGTAGTTCTACCTGGCTTAAAATCATCCCAAAAATATAAAAGACTTATTCTAAAGAAGAATCCACTATTATATATGTGGTAATTTCAAGATTTTCTCTTTTT
>NW_025834935.1:194758-219597 GCF_002878395.1 Capsicum annuum
GTTAGTGTGAACGTCAGCTTATCGTTTCTCCCATTTCAATTAGTCTCATTCGAGTATGAATGTTCCTAAGGGGGAGATATTATAATAGCACGTACTTCTACCTAGCTTAAAATCATCCCAAAAATATCAAATAATTTTTTTAAAGAAGAATCCAATTTTATACATATGGTATTTTTAAGTTTTAACCTTATGTCATGGGAAATTAATAATCTTTCCATCGATATAAAATCTGCCAAAATCATATATGCATGATCAGCTTATTAGTACTCTCAGTCGTACATTCATGTATCTGTTCAGTCATGAAATCATGCATCAAAAATGCATGCTCAATAAGAATCTCAGTAATGTAAGTTAGGTAGTCATTTTTCTATTTTTCATGTTCAGTCTGAACTTTAGCTTACCGTTCCTCCATTTCAATCACTCTCATTCGATGATGAATGTTCCCATGGGGGGGATATTGTAATACCCCATACATCTACCATGCTTAAAATTATCCCAGAAATGTTAAATACTAGTTCCAAAGAAGAATCAACTTTTATACATGTGGTATTTTGAAGATTTTCACTTTTTATCACGTGAGAAATTCAATAAGCTTTACGTAGATATAAAATCTACCTAAATAAGATAATCGTGATTAGTTTATCAGTACTCTCAGTCATACATTGATGTACCTACACAGTCATGAAATTCTGCATCACATATGCATTTTCAGTATGAATATCAGTAATCTTAGTCAGGTATTCATGTTTCTATTCTTCATGTTCAGTATGAACTTCAGCTTATCATTCCTCCCATTTCAATTAGTCTCATTCGAGGATAAATATTTTTGAAAGAGAGATATTGTAATACCTCGTACTTCTACTGGGCTTAAAATCATCCCAGAAATGTCAAAGACTTATTTCAAAGGAGAATCCACTTTTATAGATGTTGTATTTTTAAGATTTTTACTTTTTGTCATATGAAAAATTCAATAAGATTTCAATCGATATATTATCCACCCAAATCAGATATTTGTGATCAGCTTATTAGTACTCTTGGTCATACATTCATTTATCTAGTATGTCATGAAATTATGCATAAAATGCATGCTTAATAAGAATCTTAGTAATATCAGTCAAGTAGTAATGTTTCTACTGTTCATGCTTAGTATGAACTTTAGCTTATCATTTCTCCCATTTCAATTAGTCTCATTCGAGTATGAGTGTTCCTAAGGGGGTAGATATTGTAATACCCCGTACTTCTACCTTGCTTTAAATGATCTCAAAAATGTCAAAGACTTATAACAAAGAATAATCCTCTTTTATACATGTGGTATTTTCATGATTTTCACTTTTTCTCATATGGGAAATTCAATAAGCTTTTCATAGATGCCAAAATAGGATATGTGTGATAAACTTATCAGTACTCTTAGTCATAAATTCATGAATCTCTCGGTCATGAAATCATGCATCAGATATGCATGCTCAGTATGAATCTTAATAATGTTAGTCAGTTAGCCATGTTTTTGTTATTCATATTCAGTATGAAGTTTAGCTTGTCATTCCTCCGATTTTAATAAGACTTATTCGAGGATGAATGTTCATAAGGGAGAGATATTGTAATACACCATACTTCTACCTAGCTTAAAATCATCCCACAAATGTCAAAGACTTATTTCAAAGAAGAATCCAGTTTTATATATGTGATATTTTCGTGATTTTCACTTTTTATCATGTTAGAAATTCAATAAACTTTCAATCGATATATAATCCACCCAAAATAAGAATGTGTGATCAACTTATAAGTACTCTCAGTCATATATTCATGTATCGGCTTAGTCATGAAATCATGCATCAGATATGCATTCTCAATATGAATCTCAGTAATATCAATCAGGTAGTCATATTTCTATTATTCATTTTCTGTATGTACTTCAGATAATTGTTCCTTCTGTTTCAATCATTCTCATTCGAGGATGAATGGTCATAAGGGATATATATTGTATTACTCCATACTTCTACCTAGCTTAAAATTTTTCCAGAAATGCCAAATTTCTTCTTTTAAAGAAGAATCCACTTTTATACATGTGGTTTTTTCAAAATTTTTAATTTTTTCATGTGGGAAATTCAATAAGCTTTCCATTAATACCAAATCCATCAAAATCAAATATACGTTGTCAGCTTATCAGTACTCTCAGTAACACATTCAGGTATCAGCTCTATCATGAAATCATTCATCAGATATGCATTCTCAAAATAAATCTCAATAATGACGGTTAGGTAGTCATGTTTTCGTTGTTCATGTTTAGTGTGAACTTCAACTTATCATTCATCCAATTTTAATCAGTCTCATTCAAGGATGAATGTTCCCATGGGGGATAAATTGTAATACCTCATACTTCTACCTAGCTTAAAATCGTTCCACAAATATCAAAGACTTGTTTCAAAGAATAATCAACTTTTATACATAAGGTATTTTTATTACTTTTACATTTTGTTATATGGGAAATTCTATAATCTTGCAGTCGATAAATAATCCCCCAAAATTAGATATGAGTGATCATCTTGTCAATACTTTCAGTTATACATTCATGTATCAGCTCTGTAATGAAATCATGCATAAAAAATGCATGCTCAGTAAGAATCTCAATAATGTCAGTCAGGTAGTCATGTTTGCATTGTTCATGATTTGTATGAACTTCAGCTTATCGTTCCTCCAATTTCAATTAGTCTCATTCTCTGATAATTGTTCCCATGGGGGAGATATTGTAATATCCCATACTTCTACCCAGCATAAGATTATCCCAGAAAGGTCAAAGACTTGTTCTGAAGAAGAATCCAATTTTATACATGTGGTATTTCCAAGATTTTCACTTTTTGTTATGAGGGGAATTCAATAAGCTTTTCGTAGATATAAAATTTACCAAAATAAGATATACGTGATCAGCTTATCAGTACTCTCAGTCATACATTCATGTATCTGCACAATCATGAAATTATGCATCAGATATGCTTGCTCAGTATGAATCTCTGTTATGTCAGTCAGGTAGTCATGTTGTCGTTGTTTATGTTCAGTATGAACTTTAGCTTATCATTACTAACATTTCAAGCAGTCCCATGGAGGATGAATATTTCCAAGGGGGAGATATTGTAATACCCCATACTTCTTCCTTAGTTAAAATCGTCCCAAAAATGTCAAAAAATATTTCAAAGAAGAATCCACTTTTATACATGTGGTATTTTCAAGATTATCATTTTTGTCATGTGGGAAATTCAATAAGCTTTCCATCAATGTCAAATCCTTTCTAAATCAGATATGTGTAATCAGCTTATCAGTACTCTCAGTCATACATTCATTATTCAACTCAATCGTGAAATCATGCATCAGATATGCAAGCTCAATAAGAATTACATTTATGTTAGTCAGGTAGTCATGTTTCTGTTGTTCATGTTCATTATGAATTATAGGTTATCGTTCCTCCTATTTCAATAAGTCTCATTCGATAATGAATGTTCCCAAGAGGGACATGTTGTAATGCCCTGTACTTTTACCTGGCTTAAAATCATCCCAGAAATGTCAAAGATTTTTTCAAAGAAGAATCCTCTTTTATGCATGTGGTATTTTAAAAATTGTCATTTTTTGTCATGTTAGAAATTTATATAATCTACACAAATCAAATATGGTTTATCAGCTTATCAATGCTCTCAGTCATACATTAATATATCAGTTCAGTCATGAAATCTGACATCAAAAATGAATCATCACTATGAATCTCAGTAATGTCAGTCAGGAAAAAATATTTCCGTTGTTCATTTCAGTATGTACTTCAGCTAATCGTTCATCCCATTTCAATCATTCTAATTCAAGGACAAATCTTCACAAGGGAGAGATATTTTAATACTTCGTACTTTGACCTGGCTTAAAATCATCCCAAAAATGTCAAAGACTTTTAAGATTTTCTCTTTTTATCATGCTGGAAATTTAATAAGTTTTTCGTAGATATCAAATCCACCCAAATAAGATATGCATGATCAACTTATCAGTACTCTTAGTCATACATACATGTATCATCTTGGTCATGATATCATTCATCTGATATGCATGCTCAGTATGAATTTCAGTAATCCCAGTCAGGTAGTCATGTTTCCATTGTTCATGTTCTGTATGAACTTCAGCTTATTGTTTCATTGATTTTAATCAGTCTAATTCAAGAATGAATGTTTCCAAGAGGGAGATATTTTAATACATCGTACTTCTACCTGGCTTAAAATTATCCCACAAATGTCAAAGATATGTTTCAAAGAAGAATCCCCTTTTATACATGTGGTATTTTAAAGATTTTTACTTTTGTCATATGGAAAATTCAGTAACCTTTCAATGGATATATATTTTACCCAAATTAGATATGCGTGATCAGCTTATCAGTACTCTCAGTCATACATTCAGGTATCTGTTCAGTCATGAAATCATGCATAAAAAATGCATGCTTAGTAAGAATCTCAGTAATGTCAGTCAAGTAGTCATGTTTCCATTGTACATGTTTAGTTTGAACTTCAGCTAATCCTTTCTCCCATTTCATTCAGTCTCATTCGATGATGAATGTTTTCAAGGGGGATATATTACAGTACCCCATACTTTTACCTGGCTTAAAATAATCCCAGAAATATAAAAGACTTGTTCCAAAGAAGAATCCACTTTTATATATGTGGTATTTCCAAGATTTTCTCTTTTTGTCATATTGAAAATTAATAAGCTTTACATTAATATATATTTTACCCAAATCAGATATGTGTGATCATCTTATCAGTACTCTCAGTCATACCTTCGTGTATCAGCTTAGTCATGAAATCATGCAGCAGATATGCATTCTCATTATGAATATTAGTAATCTCAGTCGGGTAGTCATTATGAACTTTAGTTTATCGTTCCTCTCATTTCAATCAATCTCATTCAAGGATGAATTATCCTAAGGGGGAGATATTGTAATATCCCGTGCATCTACCTGGCTAAAAATCATCCCAGAAATGTCAAAAACTTTTTTCAAAGAAGAATCCACTTATATATATATATATATTATTTAAAAAGTTTTCACTTTTTGTCATGTGGGAAATTCAATAATCTTTCCATCAATATCAAATCTTGCAAAATCAGATATACGTGATTAGCTTATCATTACACTCAATCATGCATTCATGTATCAGCTAAGTCATGAAATCATGCATCAAATAAGCATGCCCAATATGAATCTCATTAATGTTCGTCAGGTAGTCATGTTTCTATTGTCATGTTCAGTATGAACTTTAGCTTATGGTTCCTCCTATTTCAATCTATCGCATTTGAGAATGAATGTTACCACAGGAGAGATATTATAATACCCCGTACTTCTACCTAGCTTAAAATCACCCAAGAAATATCAAAGATTTTTTCAAAGATAAATCCACTTTTATACATGTGGTATTTTAAAGGTTGTCACTTTTTGTCATATTAGATATTTAATAAGCTTTCCATCGATACATAATTCACCCAAATTGCATATGGTTGATCATCTTATCATTACTCTCAGTCATATATTTATATATTAGCTCAGTCATGAAATCATGCATTAAAAATGCATGCGCAGTATAAATCTCAGTAATGTCAGTTAGGTAGTCATGTTTCCATTATTCATGTTCAGTATGTCATTCAGCTAATCATTCCTCCCATATCAATCAGTCTCATTTGAGATTGAATGATCATACGGGAGAGATATTATAATACTTCGTACTTTTACATTGCTTAAAACAACCCCTGAAATGTCTAAGACTTGTTCCAAAGAAGAATCCACTTTTTTACATCTGCTATTTTCAAGATTTTCCCTCTATGTAATGTGGGAAATTCAATAAGCTTTCCGTAGATATGAAATCCATCAGCTCGGTCATGATATTATTCATTAGATATGCATCCTCAGTAAGAATTTCAGTAATGTCAGTGAGGTAGTAATGTTTCTGTTGTTCATGTTTAGTATGAACTTCACCTTATCATTCCTCCCATTTTAATCAGTCTTATTCAAGGACGAATGTTCCCATGGGGCAGATATTATAATACTCCATACTTCTACCATGCTTAAAATTGTCCCACAAATATCAAAGGCTTGTTTCAAAGAAGAATACACTTTTATACAAGTGGTATTTTCAAGATTTTTACTTTTGCCATATGGGAAATTCAATAACTTTTAATCGATATATAATCAACCCAAATCAGATATGCATGATAAGCTTATCAGTACTCTCAATAATACATTCATGCATCTGTTCAGTCATGAAATCATGCATCTAAAATGCATGCTTAGTAAGAATCTCTGTAATGTCAGTCAGGTAGTCATGTTTCCATTGTTCATGTTTAGTATGAATTTCAGGTTTTCGTTCCTCCCATTTCAATTAGTCTCTTTCGATGATGAATGTTCACAAGGGGGGACATTGTAGTACACCATACTTTTACCAGGCTTAAAATTATCCAAAAAATATGAAAGACTTGTTCCAAAGAAGAATCCACTTTTATACATGCGGTATTTTCAAGATTTTAACTTTTTGTCGTATAAAAAATTATTAAGCTTTACATCGATATATAATTCATTCAAATCAGATATTTGTGATAAGCTTATCAGTGCTCTCATTCATACATTCTTGTATCAGCACAGTCATGAAATCATACATTAGATATTCATTCTCATTATGAATATCACTGATCTCAGTCAGGTAGTGATATTTCTTTTGTTCATGATTAATATGCACTTCAGCTTATCGTTTATCCCATTTTAATTAGTCTCATTCGAGTATGAATGTTCCATAAGGGTGAGATATTGTAATACTCCATACTTCTACCTGACTTAAAATCGTCCCAGAAATGTCAAAGACTTGTTTTAAAGAAGAATTTTCTTTTATACATATGGTATTTTCAAATTTTCACTTTAAGTCATATGGGAAATTAATAAGCTTTACATCAATATATAATCTGCCACAATCGTATATCCATGATCAGCTTATCAGTACTCTCAATCATACATTCTTATGTCTGCTCAGTCATGAAATCATGCATCAAAAATGCATGCTCAGTAAGAATCTAATTAATGTCAGTCAGGTAGTAATGTTTCCGTTGTTCATGTTTAGTATGAACTTCAGCTTATTATTCCTCCCATTTCAATCAGTCTTATTAAATTATGAATGATCCCAATCGGGAGATAATGTAATACCCTGTACTTTTACCTAGCTTAAAATCATCCCAGAAATGTCAGACTTGTTCCAAAGAAGAATCCACTTTTATACATTTGGTATTTTAATGATTTTCAGTTTTTGTGATGTCGGAAATTAATATGCTTTACATTGATATATAATTCGCCCAAATCAAATATGCGTGATCAGCTTATCAGTACTCTCTATCATACATTCAGATATAAGCTCAGCTAAGAAATCATGCCTCATAAAGAATATCAGTAATCTTAGTCCAGTAGTCATGTTTCTGTTGATCATGTTCAGTGTGAACTTATGCTTATCATTCCTCCAATGTTAATCAGTCTCATTTAAAGATGAATGTTTCCAAAGGGGAGATGTTGTAATACCCCGTACTTCTACCTGGCTTCAAATCATCCCTAAAATGTCAAAAACTTGTTTCAAAGAAAAATCAACTTTTATGGATGTAGTATTTTCAAGATATTAACTTTTAGTCATGTGGGAAATTCAACAAGCTTTTCATCGATATAAAATTAGCCCAAATATGGTGTGCTTGATAATCTTATCAGTACTCTCAGTCATACATTCATTTATCACCTCAGTCATGAAAGCATGCATCAGATATGCTTGCTTAGTATGAATCTTAGTAATGTCAGTCTAGTAGTCATGCTTATGTTGTTTATGTTTACTATGAACTTTAGCATATCGTTCCTCCCATTTCAATTAGTCTTATTCAAGTATAAATGTTCCTAAGGGGGAGATATTATAATACCCCGTACTTCTACCTCCCTTAAAATCATCCCAGAAATGTCAAAGACTTGTTTCAAAGAAGAATCCACTTCTATACATGTGGTATTTCAAGTTTTCACATGATGTCATATTGAATATTAATTATATTTCCTTCAATATATAATCCACCCAAATCAGGTATGCGTGATCAGCTTATCAGTACTCTCAATCAAACATTTATGTATTAGCTCATTCATGAAATCATGCATTAGATATGTATGCTCAATATGAATCTCAGTAATGTCATTCAGGTAGTCATGTTTCCGTTGTTCATGTTCAGTATAAACTTCAATTTATCATTCCTCCTAATTCAATCAATCTTATTCGAGGCTGAATATTCCCAAGGGGGAGATATTGTAATATCCCGTACTTCTACCTGGCTTAATATCATCCCAGAAGTGTCAAAGAGTTGTTTCAAATAAGTATCCATTTTTATACATGTGAAATTTTCATGATTTTCACATTTTTTCATGTGGAAAGTTCAATAAGCTTTCCATCAATATCAAATCGTTCCAAATTAGATATGCGTGATAAATTTATTTGTACTCTCAGTCATACATTTATGTATCAGCTTAGTCATGAAATCATGCATCAGATATCCATTCTTAGTATGAATCTCAATAATATCAGTCAGGTAGTCATTTTTCATTGTTCATGTTCAGTATGAACTTCAGCTTATCATTCTTCCTATTTCAATCAGTCTCATTCGAGGACAAATGTTTTCAAAGGGGAGATATTGTTATACCCTATACTTCTACTGGGCATAAAATCATCTCATAAATGTCAAAGACTTTTTTCAAAGAAGAATTGAGTTTTATACATATGGTATTTTCAATATTTTCTCATTTTGTTGAGTGGGAAATTCCATAAGCTTTCAACCAATATCAAACCCGCCCAAATCCGTCACTCGGGTGAACAGTTAGAGCTATTTTAGTAAGACAGTGTGCCACCTAGCTCTTTAGTGCATCACAGAGCCAGCCAAAATGGCAATTGTAAAAATATAGTGATCCTCCGTGATATTGGGGCATTGCGCCAAGACTTAATATCAGAATTGTTAAATTCCAGTGCACAAACGTTATTCCACCGCGTCGTGTTTCCCTTCAAGGTCACAACTAAGGTGGAAAATGTGACATCACAGCATCTCGCCACTTAGTAGTTTCTCAATTGTCCAAATCTAGTAAAGCATAGCGATCCTGCTGTGTCGCACCAGGGCTAAAATTCGGGCTTCAGTTCTTGAATTTGCTCAAGGGTATTTTTGTCTTTTTGACAATCCTTACCCTTTACATATATACAAGTGAGGGAGAAAATCCTTATTTGCTCTTCCATCTCCACTAAAATTCTAGGGTTTCTCTCAAAAATTCAATCAAATTCTTGTCTAAACATCTTAGCATCACGCCATGGTTTTCAAATATTTGTTCAAGATTTGAAACTTCCAAGTCAAGAACATTAATATCTCTAAATCAAGAATTGTGAAAAGAAGTCTATAGCATGTTTATTCATCCTGGATAATAATTGAGGTATGTGGGGCTTGAACAAGAATATTCTTTCATTCTTGTGCCCAAAAAATTGATTTTCACTATTGGAATTTTATGATTGTCCAAGTGGATTTATACCCAAAATAATTTATTATTGATTTATGAGAATTAAGTTATTCATGATTGATATACATGACTATTTTACTATTTTATTCTTAAATTAAGAATTTTATGCTATGAATCATATATTGCGACTATGAGTTGATGATTTCGAAAGTGATAAATGATAAGAGTCATGATTTAGCTTTTCCATGAGCAATTGATTATTGAATATATATTAACATTTGAGCTTGCGAGTCAAGAATGAGTCCTATGATGTTTTCTTGATGCTTTTGATACTTGATATAATTTGACAAGCAAGTGTACTAGATGATGAGAAAGATTATGTTGAAATTAAATTGAGTTAGGAATCCACAAGTTGTTTATGATTTATAGAAGAGATATATATTTATGATTTTGGTCTCTATGATAGACCCTTGAGTTGATTGAGGTGGATTACCTAATAGGTTCTGAACTGAGTCCGGGAGGATTATTTAACACCGAGCGGGAAGTATGGGTTCAACGTATCCTACTTCCCCAAAACAACGTGCCACCATAGGATTGAGATTTGAGGGAAAAAGTGCTGAGTTTGTGATCATAGAGATGAGTTTGAGGTTATACTCCCAGGCAAAGAGTATAACACTTTCACCAATATGGGGTTCCTTCTTTAGGAGGGCAAAACGTTGGATTCAATGCGGCTGACATAGTTTACGTCATTTATAGGAAAATTCCAAGCCCATAATAGTCTAAGTTTATTGAGTTACTGAGTCACTCTAAGTCATTAGTTAAAGATTTTGAGTTGAATCCAATGATTTATGAGATTTTGTGAAGCATGTGTGATTATCGATAATTTGTGGAAATTATGTTTGAGGAAATTCAAGCAAAGAGAGTCATTATTATCAGCATGTATGACTTTATTTTACATTTATGAGATTATGTAGAAGTGTTGCATACACCCCCACATACTTAGTACAATCCCAAGTACTAATTTCCATACTCTTCTATGTTCTACATTTTCTCATGATGTAGGTTCAGTTGCTCAGTCTTAGGAGAGACAGTGATCTTTGCATACCTTTATCTACATTCTTACAGTTGTTGAGTCCTCATGGTTCGAGGACCTATGTCCCTGAATTTTGGCCTTGGTAGTAGATGGTTGTTTCTTCTAAGTTCAGGCTAGTCAGTTGGGGATCTGTCCCAATGGCTCCTAAGCCTTTTGTAGTAAAGGCTTTGTCAGACTAGAGTACTAGTTTTTACAGAACTTTCAGTATTTTATTTGTACAGGCAGTATTTCTTCGTATCACAGTTTGCTCATGACAAAATTATTCTTCCCTTTTTTAAAAATGATTTGTGATAATTAGTTTTAAAAGTGATGACAGGCTTAAAGGGTTAGCTAAAGGCCACGTGTGGCCTTAAGAACCTTTTGACATCTCGGGATATGTTCTTGGGGAGTTACATATTGTAATACCCCGTACTTCTACCTGGCTTAAAATCGTTCCACAAATGTCAAAGACTTGTTTCAAAGAAGAATCTACTTTTATACATGTGGAATTTTCAAGATATTCACTTTGTCATATGGGAAATTCAATAAGCTTTCAATCGATATATAATCAGCCCAAATCGGATATGGGTGATTAGTCTATTAGTACTCTCAGTCATACATTGATGTATCCGCTCAGTCATGAAATCATGTATCAAAAATGCATGCTCAGTAAGAATATCAGTTAGGTAGTCATGTTTCCATTGTTCATGTTCAGTATGACCTTCTTCTTATCGTTTCTCCCATTTTAATCAGTCTGATTTGATGATGAATGTTCCCAAGGAGGAGATATTGTAATACCCCGTACTTCTAACTGTCTTAAAATTGTCCCATAAATGTCAAAAACTTGTTCCAAAGAAGAATCAACTTTTATACATGTTGTATTTTCAAGATTTTCACTTTTTATCAAGTGAGAAATTTAATAAGCTTTTCGTAGAAATAAAATGCTCCAAAATAAGACATGCGTGATCAGCCTATCAATACTCTCAGTCATACAATCATGTACTGCTCAGCTATGAAATCATGCATCAGACATGCATGCTTAGTATGAATCTAAGTAATTTCAGTCAAGTAGTCATGTTTTCGTTGTTCATATTCAATATAAACTTCAACTTACCGCTACTCCCATTTCAATCAATCTCATTCGAGGATGAATGTTTCCAAGGGAGAGACGTTGTTGTACCCTGTACTTCTACCTGACTTAAAATGATCGCTGAAATGTCTAAGACTTGTTTCAAAGAAGAATCCACTTTTATACGTATCCTATTTACAAGATTTTCACTTTTTATCATGTGGAAAATTTAATAATCTTTTCATCAATATCAAATCCTTTTAAATTAGATATGCTTGATCATCTTATCAGTACCCTCAGTCATACATTCATGTATCAGCTCAATGATGAAATAATGCATCAGATATGCAAGCTCAATATGAATCACATCAATGTCAGTCAGGAAGATGTTTCTGTTATTCATGTTCAGTATGAACTTTAGCTTATCGTTCCTCTCATTTCAATTAGTCTCATTTTAAATAGAATGTTCTGGGAAGATATTGTAATATCCCATAATTAAACTTGGCTTAAAATTATCCCATAAATTTCAATGACTTGTTTCAAAGGAGAATCCAATTTTATACATGTGTTATTTGCAAGATTTTTACTTTTTATGATGTTAGAAATACGATAAGTTTTTCATAGATATATAAATTACCCAAATAAGATATGTTTGATTAGCTTAACAGTACTATCCATCATATATTCATGTATCAGCTTAGTCATGAAATCATGCATAAAAAATGCATGCTTAGTATGAATCTTAGTAATGTTAGTCAGGTAGTCATGTTTCCATTGATAATATTAAGTATGTATTTAAGCTAATCATTCCTCCCATTTTAATCAATCTCATTCAAGGATGAATGTTCACTAGGGAGAGATATTGCAATACTTCCTACTTCTACCTGGCTTAAAATCATCCCAGAAAAGTCAAAGACTTGTTCCAAAGAAGAATCTACTTTTATTCATGTAGTATTTTCAAGATTTTCACTTTTTGTCATGTGGGAAATTCAATAAGCTTTACGTAGATATAAAATTCACCCAAATAAGATATGCATGATCAGATTGTCAGTACTATCAGTCCTACATTCATGTATGATCTCTATCATGAAATCATTCATCAAATATGCATTCTTAGAATAAATCTCAGTAATGTCAGTCAGGAAGTTATGTTTCCATTGTTCATGTTTAATATGAACTTCAGATTATCGCTCCTCCCATTTTAATCAGTCTCATTAAAGGACGAATGTTCTCAAGGGGGAGATATTGTAATACCCCGTACTTCTACCTGGCTTAAAATCATCCTAGAAATGTCAAAGACTTATTTTAAAGGAGAATCCACTTTTATACATGTGGTATTTTCAAGATTTTCAATTTTTGTCTTGTGTGAAATTAATAAGCATTTCATAGATATATATTCTTCCTAAATCAGATATGCGTGATCAACTTATCAGTACTCTCAGTCATACATTCATTTATCAACTCAGTAGTGAAATCATGCATTAAATATACATGTACATTATGAATATCAGGAATCTCAGTCAGGTAGTCATGTTTCTGCTGTTCTTGTTCAGTATGAACTTCAGCTTATCATTCCTCATATTTCAATTAGTCTAATTTGATGGCGAATATTCCAAGGGGGAGATATTGTAACACACTGTATTTCTACCTGTCTTAAAATCTTCCCAAAAATGTCAACTACTAGTTCCAAAGAAGAATCCACTTTTATACATGTGGTATTTTCATGATTTTCACTTTTTGTCATGTGGGAAATTAATAATATTTCCATAGATATATAATTAGCCCAAATCAGATATGCATGATCAACTTATCAGTACTCTCAGTCATACATTCATGTATCAGCTCAGTCTTGAAATAATGCATCAAATATGTATTCCTAGTATGAATATCAGTAATCTCAGTCAGGTAGTCATGTTTTTGTTGTTCATGATCAGTATGAACTTCTTCTTACGGTTCCTCCCATTTCAATCAGTCTTAATCAAAGACGAATGTTTCCAAGTGGGAGATATTGTAATACCCCGTACTTCTACCTTGCTTATAATCATCCCAGAAATGTCAAAGACTTGTTTCAAAGAAGAATCCAATTTTATACATGTGGTATTTTCAAGAATTTCACTTTTTTCAAGTGGGATATTCAATAATATTTCCGTTGATATAAAATTTTCCAAAATTAGATATGCGTGATCAGCTTATCAGTATTCTTAGTCATACATTCATGTATCACCTTAGTCGTGAAATCATGTATCAGATATGCATTCTCAGTATCAATCTTAATAATATCATTCAGGTAGTCATGCTTATGTTGTTCATGTTCAGTAAGAACTTTGGCAAATTATTCCTCTCATTTCCATCAGTCTCATTGGAGGATGAATGTTCTCGAGTGGGAGATATTGTAATATCCTGTACTTCTACCTATCTTAAAATTACCCAAAAAATGTCAAAGACTAGTTTCCAATAAGAATCCACTTTTATATATTTTGTATTTTCCTGATTTTCACTTTTTCTTATATTGGAAATTAAATAAGCTTTCCATCGATATCAAATACGCAAAAATCAGATATGTATGATCAGCTTATCAGTACTATGAGTCATACATTCATGTATCAGCTTAAACAAGAAATCATGCATCAGATATGCATGCCCAGTATGAATCTTAATAATGTCAATCAGGTAGTGTAATACCCCGATCGTCTCTTAAGCCTAAATCCATCTTTTGAGTGGATATGTATGACTTCCAAAGTGATTTATGCTTAAATCATGTTGTATTTCTTATTTAGAGGGGTTGTTTTGGTTGCGGTATGTTGGGGCAGATGTTCAGGGATTGCCCTTATGCTTGATAGGGGAGTCGCGATATTCTTCCCCAAAGTTCGGCTATTAGTGCTCCAGCCCCTGTAGTTCATCCTATTCCTTCTTAAGGTGCCTTGTCTAGTACTACAGGTGGTCAGTGCCAGAATTACTTTTGTCCTATACCTCCCCGCCAGGAGCAGGAGGACTCACCAGATGTTGTTACTGGTACTCTTTGAGTATTTCATTTCAATGTGTATGTGTTGATGGACCCTTGGTTAAGTCTTTCTTATGTGACTCCGTTGGTGGCTATGAATTTTAAAAGCAGTGCTGAAAAGATTTCTAAGCCTTTTCTAGTCTCGAAACCAGCGGGTGAATCTATTGTTGCTAAGCAAGTATATAAGAATTGTCCTATCACTGCTCTTAATAGGGTCATGTTTGCAGATTTGATTGAGATAGACATGGTTGATTTTGATATTATTCTGGGTATGGATTTGCTTCACTCTTGCAATGCGTCTAAAAACTATCGTACCCGTGTAGTCAAGTTTTATTTTCCTAATGAGCCAGTCTTTGAGTGGTCCAAAAATTTTGTATCTCCTAAAAGTCATTTCCTATCCTATCTTAAAGTTAGGAAATTGATATCCAAGGGTTGTATCTACAATTTAGTCCAAGTTAAGGACACTAAGTCTAAGACTCCAACTATTCATTCTCTTAGTGCTGTCAATGAGTTTCCTGATGTTTTCCCGGAAGATCTCCCAGGGGTACCTTCCGATAGAGAGATAAAATTTGGAATTAATCTTCTCCATGATACACAGCATAATTCTATTCCTCCGTATGGTATGGCCCCCGTAAAACATAAGGAGTTGAAAAAGCAACTCAAAGATTTTCTTTATAAGGGTTTTGTAAGGCCTAGTGTGTCTCCCTGGTGTGCACCCATTCTATTCATGTGAAACAAAGATGGTCCATTGCACATGTGCATTGACTATCACCAGCTTAACAAGGTCACAGTCAAGAACAACTTCTTAGAACTGACGACCTATTTGATCAGCTACAAGGTGCTAGTTACTTCTCAAAAATATATTTGAGATCTGGTTATCACCAACTTAAAGTCAGAGAGTGTTATATTCCAAAGATGGATTTTCGCATTCGTTATGGTCATTTTGAATTCTTGGTCATGTCCTTTGGGATAACGAATGCGCTGAAAGCTTTTATGGACCTCATGAATCGGGCGTTTAGATCGTACCTAGATATGTTTGTTATTGTGTTTATAGATTATATCCTTGTATATTCCCAGAGTGAAAGAGACCATGCAGATTATCTTCGAATTATCTTACAGACCCTTAGGGATCAACCGTTTTTTTCCTAAATTAAGTGTAAATTTTGGCTAATGTCAGTTGTTTTTCTGGGTCATAGAGTTTCTTATGATTGTATTCGTGTTTATCCTCAAAAGGTAAAAGTTGTGAACAATTTTCCTAGACCTATTTCCCCATCTGATATTAGGAGTTTCTTAGATCTAGCTGGCTACTACCGTCATTTTGTCGATGGTTTCTCTTCCATTATTGTTCTTTTGACACGGTTGACCCAAAAAATGTTAAATACAAGTGCTCAGATTCTTAAGAGAAGAGTTTTCAAGAGTTGAAGTCTCGACTCACTTCAGCCCCTGTGATAACCCTGCCTAATGGTGTAGATGATTTTGTGGTATATTGTGATGCTTCCTGAGTTGGGTTAGGTTACGTGTTAATGCTGAAGTGTAAGGTTATAGCCTATGCCTCCACACAATTGAAACCTTATGAAAAGAATTATCTGACCCATGTCCTCGAGTTAGCTGCACTGGTTTTTGCTTTGAAAATCTGGAGACACTATCTGTACGGTGTTTATGTTGATGTCTTTATGGATCACAAGAGTTTATAGTATGTGTTCACTCAGATAGAGTTGAATCTTCGGTAGAGGCGACGGTTAGAATTATTGAAGGACTATGATATGAGTGTGTTGTACCACTGGGGCAAGGCCAATGTAGTGGCAGATGCCTTTAGAAGATCGTCCATGGGTAGTGTAGCACATTATGAGGAAGATAAGATGGACTTAGAACGTGAATTTCATTGTTTTGATAGGTTAGTTGTTAGATTACTTGACTCAGCTGAGGGTAATGTTTGGGTCCAAAGCAGTTCTGAATCTTCCCTAGTTTACGAAGTGAAGGAGAAGCAGGATATGGATTCTCATTTGGTCAAACTGAAAGCATTAGTTAAAGACCAAAAGGTGGAGGTTTTCTACCAAGGGGGAGATTGTGTATTGAGATTTTAGAATATATTGTGTGTGCCTGATGTTGATGATCTAAGGTAGAGAATTATGGCTGAGGCACATGGCGTACGGTATTTTATTCATCCCGGTGCTATCAAGATGTACGACAATTTGCGAGAAATTTATTGGTGGAATGGTATGAAAAAGGATATAGCAAAGTTTGTAGAAAAGTGTGCAACTTGCCAGTAGGTAAAGAGAGAGCACCAAAGAACCGATGGTGTGATGCAAGAATTTAGTATTCCTACTAGGAAGTGGGAAGTGGTGAATATGGATTTTGTGACCGGTTTACCTCTTTCTCTCATGTTCATCATGATTCTATATGGGTCGTTGTAGACAGGTTGACTAAGTTAGCACATTTTCTGCCAGTGCATACATCTTTCACATGCCAGTGCATACATTTTCTACCGTTGTCTGTCATCTTTGATTGAGGTACTAAGTTTACATCTCAGTTTTGGAGAGCCTTTCAGAAGGTTCTTGGCATATAAGTTCATCTTAACTTCACTTTTCATACGTAGACAGATGGTCAGGCTGAGAGGACTATCCAGATTTTGGTAGATATGTTAAGGACATGGGTTCTTAATTGTAAAGGAAGTTTGGATTAACTTTTGTCGTTGATTGAATTTCCTTACAACAACAGTTTTCATGCTAGCACTAGAATGGCTCCATTTAAATCTTTGTACAGGAGAAGATGTAGATCGCCCATAGGTTGGTTCGAAGTGGATGAAGATGTTGTGATTGGACCTGATGCTGTATTTGAGGCTATGGAGAAAGTTAAGTTAATTCGGGAGAAATTAAAGACATCCCAGAGTCATCAGAAGTGCTACATAGATGTGAGAAGAAGAGGTCTTGAGTTTGAAGTTGGTGATATAGTGCACTTGAAAATTTTACCCATGAAAGGGGTGAAAATATTTGGAAAGAAAGGAAAGCTGAGTCCCAGATATGTTGGCCCTTATAGAGTTTTGAATCGTGTTGGAAAAGCAGATTATGAGATTGAGGATCCTGTAGAGTTTTTAGCTGTTCATCCTGTGTTTCATGTTTCTATGCTCAAGAAGCACGTTGGAGACTCTGTTTTTGTTGATCCGTCGGAAGGTTGTGATGTTCTGGATAGCCTTTCATATGATGAAATTCGGGTTGAAATCCTAGGTTATCAAGTCCGTAGACTGAGGAACAAGGAAGTTCCCTTAGTTAAAGTTCTGTGGCAAAATCAATCAGTCGAGGGTGCCACTTGGGAATCAAAAGAAGATATGCAAGCTAGTTAACCTCATCTTTCCTCCATGATTTCGAATCAAGCTAAAGGTACTATTCCCTTAATTTAGTTTCCTTCTAATCTAAAGTATTCAGCTATATGGTTTTTCTCTCTATGTTTCGTGCATTTGTGGAAGTACTCAAAAGTTTAGAGTAAAGTGAGCCCTTAGATGTGAGTCGTTCCATCTCTACGTCCTTATTTTCTTTTCTTCTTGTGTAATACCCCGGGAAATATTTCGTTAAAATTTTGTTCGTAAATGTGTTGGGTTCTATCTTCTAGAATGAATTATAAATTTTCATGTGGAATGTCTTGGATTATTACCCACCGTTGCGTATATTATCGAATATTCTTTCCAACTATATGTGGATCATCCAAAATGGACACCCGAGGGACGAGTTATGATCATTTCAATTGAACCGTGAATAGTAGTGAACAGTAAAACTTGCAGGAAAAAGTACTGAGGCCTGGAGTATTTTTGCTCCAACTTCAAACAATCATAACTCCTTCTACATAATGATCTGGGTGATCTACTATATATCAACTGAAAGCTCTGCGAGTCCTCTTTCTAATGAAATTGGTTTCATCCAATTTGTCTATCGGAGCAAAAAGTTATGTTCGATCTACTTCAGCCTATCAAAAATGAATTTTAGGGTAAACTTCAAATGATCATAACTTCTCGCACACAATGATCTGGGTGATATACTATATATCAATGGAAAGATATGAGAGTTCTCTTTTTAATGAAATTAGTTTCATCCAATTTGGATATCGGATTAAAACGTTATGGTTGATCTACTTAAGACTATCAAAACAGTCCACCAGAGGATAAATTCGAGAAATATTTTATTTTTAAGGGCATTTTGGTCATCCTCCCTCACCCAAAATCCATCCAAACCCTATATTAAAGCCTATTAGAAGCATTATATGTTATATTTTATCTAATTCCCTCAAAAAGAAAACCCTAAGCTCCTACATCCAACTTCAGGAACCTCCAAAGTTCACCATTAATTCTGCAAATTTATTCAAGATTCCATGTTCCTAGCTCAAGAACTCCAAGAACCATCATTCAAAGGCACGATTAACATCTCAAAAATGAGTATCGATCTAAAGTTCATTATTCAAGGTATGTTGGGTTTTCAACAAGAACTCTCTTTCGTTCTTGTGCCCAAATGTAATTTTCTTTACAAAGGCATGGTTTTTATTTGATTTTTACGAATTTGAAGCATGAACCTATATCTTATAATGATTATTATGAAATCTTGATGTTTATGATTTTGAAAGATGAATTTACATGTGTGGAGATATAAAGCAAGATTTTTATATTTAGGTCATGAATCCCCATTGGAAATTGTGTTTATTTAGGAAAGTGTGTTTTATAAGAATGTTGATGTTGAATATTTCAGAAATTTTAAATGATTTGACCTTTTGGTCTTTACGGAGTTGTTTTGAACTCGAGTGTAAAAGAAATCCACAACGTGATTGATTTTGATAGATTTGAAGCATGATGGCTCCTGATGTATATTTATATATTACTAAAATTATTTTGTTGTGGATTATCTTTGAAATGATCTCAGCTAAATCCGAGAGAAATCTTTTGCACCGAGTGGAAGGTATAAAGCGACCTTACTTTCCTAAAACTACATGCCCTCGTAGGAGTGATCCTGAGGCTGATTTATATAGTGATCACTAGTTTGTATGGATTTGATATCGATAGTCCAAGTCTGATGGCAAGGATAGGATGGCTCTCCGCAACGTGGGTTGTACGTTAGACTCCATGTAGCTCACATGGTTTATATCGGTTGTAGGATCTTCTAGTGTGTGTGTTTCCTTGTGTCTATGGTGAATGGTGAAGTGATTTGAAAGTGGAATTATGAAAGTTATACTTTCGGAAGATTTAAATGATATTTACATTGTAAGATTTGACATTCTTGATGAACTGAAAGTGATTGACAAATTATATGATAACTCAAATGTGTTATTGTACTTATTTCATTCTCTCATGATTATGATGATTTTCTTCGGGCTATGTAAGTCTTTCATACATCCTAAATATTTCTTATAAATATTTATGATCATGATGTTTATACAACTGCATACAGCCCCATATACTTGGTTCCTTTCCATGGTACTGACCCATATCTTCGGATGTGGGCTCCATTTTATTGAAATGTAGGTTCAGGTGCTCAGTTCCAGGTTAGACAATGCTTTTTGGGCATGCTGGTCTACATCCTCTATTATGGTGAGTCCTCATATTCCGAGGACGTGATGTCTGATGTAGGTTTCACAGAATTGCTTGCATTTGATAAATGAGTATGAGTCAGTTCGGGCATGTCTCAATGGCTCACTAGTTTTATTGATTTTCTTAGAGCTTTGTCAGACTAGTATAGATGTTGGGAGTTGACTAATAAGTCATATTTTGTTATCTTTATGAAATTCTTTTATTCTTGGATGATGATTATTCTGTTGATATTTGAGGGTTATTTATGGAAACTCCATTGATTTATGTTGAACTGAATAAAAGTGGCTCAAAGGGTTAGCTTTGGGATACTCATAGCCTCAAGCACCGTGTGATACTCTAGGACTTATTTTTCGAGGCATTACAACCTTTGTATCAGAGTCTAAGAATTTAAGGTGTCCTAAGGAGTCTGACAAGCCGCGTTAAGTAGAGTCTTGATCAACGGTGTGTAGCGCACCACATCTATGAGTAAGAGGCTATGACACATTTTGGGAAAAAGTTTGATTCTTTCTTTCAGAAGTCTATCGTGCTTAAAGTGTCTCTCTCTGCTGCTGATTTATGCTCTCCTCTGTCAAAAATATGCCTCTACATTGAGCGAGAAGAAATAACAATGATCAGCAACCTCAACCCGCTGACCCATTAAATGAAAATGTGTCTCATGCTGAATTTTGTGCAGCCTTTCAAGCCCTGTCCTTAGCTGTTACTGCAAATGTTCAGGCTAACCCGACCCCGGCTCCATAGCAGTAAGGAGGAGATTCAGCTTTTACCAGGATCCGTGACTTCATGCGGATGAATCTGCCGGAATTCTATGGGTCCAAGTCTGTTGAGGATCCACGGTTGTTTTTAGAGGAGGTGTGGAAGATTACTCAGGTGATGCCTGTATTTGAGGAACATAGTGTGGAGTTGGTTGCATATAGGTTAAAAGACCTTGCTTATGACTGGGTTGTTTCTTGGAGGAAAGGTATAGGTGAGGGAGTTGTCCCTACAACTTAGCAAGAGTTCCTGGATGCATTCCTGGATAAGTTTTTCCCTTTGGAGGTGAGGGAGGCGAAGGTGGAAGAGTTTATGAACCTACGACAAGTCTCTATGACTGTTAGGGAGTACTGCCTAAAGTTCAATCAGTTGGCCAAGTATGCCCCTGACTTAGTGGCTGATAATCTGGCTAGTATGAGTAAGTTTGTGACTGGAGTGTCTAGTTATGTTGTTAAGGAGTGTAGGTCTACTATGATGAATAGTGACTTGAGTCTTTCTAGGCTGGTGACTCATACCCAACATATTAATGAGAGAGATAGAATAAGAGGGAACAAGAAACTAGGTTTAAACAGCACAGACAAGGAGAGACTAGATCGCAGAGAGGGAGTCGCCCTCAGTATCAGGTTCATTTTCCTATGCCAGCACTGTCATCTACTAGTGTTCCCATGCCTAGAGGTAGGTAGGAGCAAGGTAGCAGGTCATATACATCCAGGTCCCAGTACAGTACTGGCAGTAAGCCAAATCATTCCCTGTATCCTAAGTGTGGTAGGGATTATTCGGGTGAGTTTTGGGGTGAGCAGAGGGGTTGTTTCTAGTGTGGTGATATAGGTCACAGAGTTAGAGATTGTCCAAAGAATGGACAAGGGCGTTGTGACTATCGCCCTCAGATCCAGACTCAAACTGTTAGTGCTCCAGTTCCAGCGACTCGCCCAGCCTTAGCTCAGGGTGCCTCTTTTAGCAATGCTGGTGGGCAGCACCAGAATAGATTCTATGCTTTACCGTCTCACCAGGAACAGGAGGACTCTCCCAGTTTTGTTACTGGTATGCTTCATATATTTCTATTTGATGTGTATGCTTTTTTGGATCCTGGATCTAATTTCTCATATATTATACCTTTGATTGCTCTGAATTTTGAAATGAGTCCTGAGATTATTCCTGAGCCTATCCTAGTTTAGACCCTAGTGGGTGATTTTATTGTTGCCCAAAAAGTGTATAAAAGGTGTCTTGTTATCGTTCTTCATAGAGTCTTGTTGGCTTATCTGATTGAGTCAGACATGGTAAATTTTGATGTGATTTTGCGTATGGACTGGCTTTATTCTTCTTTTGCCTCTATTGATTGTCGGACCCGAGTGGTAAAGTTTCAGTTTCCAGGTGCACCCGTGTTTGAGTGTTCTGGGAATTCTATGTCACCCAAGAGTAATTTTATCTACCTCAAAGGTAGAAAGCTTACTTCTTAGGGGTATATTTACCATTTGGTTAGAGTCAATGACACTAAGTCTGAGACTCCACCACTCCAGTCTGTTAATGTCGTCAATGAGTTTTCTGATGTCTTTCCAGATGATCTCCCAAGGATACCTCCTAATACGGAGATAGAGTTTGGGATTGATCTTCTTCCCTTTACTCAGTCTATTTCTATTCCTCCTAACCGTCTGGCCCCTGCAAAACTAAAGGAGTTGAAAGAGCAACTCAAAGATTTACTAGATAAGGGTTTATTAAGGCCCAGTATTTCTCCTTGGGGTTCTCTAATATTGTTTGTGAGAAACAAAGATGGCTCTTTACATATGTGTATTGATTACCACCAACTAAATAAAGTCACCATAAAAAATAAGTACCCCCTTCCGAGAATAGATGATTTGTTTGACCAATTACAAGGTGCAAGTTATTTCTCAAAGATAGACCTTCATTTCGGCTATCATTAACTCAAAGTTAGGGAGTGTGACATCCTGAAAACCATTTTCTGAACTCATTATGGCTATATTGAGTTTCTTGTTATGTCTTTCGGGTTAACTAATACCCCAGCAGCTTTTATGGACCTCATAAATCGAGTGGTCAGACCATATCTGGATATGTTTGTTATAGTGTTCATCGATGATATACTGGTGTACTCCCGTAATGAGGATGAATATTGTGATCATCTCTGAACTGTCTTGCAAACCCTTAGAGATCACAAGTTGTTTGCCAAGTTCAGTAAGCGTGAGTTTTTGCTAAGGTTAGTTTCTTTTCTAGGCCATATCATTTCTTCCGAGGGTATTAGAGTTGATCCCCAATAGACCGAAGCTGTTATAAATTGGCCTAGATATATTTCTCCGACTGATATCCAAAGTTTCTTGGGTTTAGCCGGCTATTACCGTCATTTTATTGAGGGTTTCTCCTCTATAGCATCTCCTATGACTCGGTTGACCCAGAAAAAGTGAAGTTCTTGTGGTTCGAATCTTATGAGAAGATCTTTCATGAGTTGAAGACTCGACTCACTTCAGCCCCTATTTTGACTTTGCCTGATGGTGATGATGGTTTTGTGGTGTATTGTGATGCTTTTAGATTTGGGTTGGGTAACGTATTGATATAGAAGGGTAAGGTGATAGCTTATGCTTCTAGATAGTTGAAACCCTATGAGAAAAATTACCCCACCCATGACCTTGAGTTGGCTGTTGTCGTGTTTGCTTTGAAAATTTGGAGATACTATTTGTATAGTGTCCATGTTGATGTTTTCACTGATCATAAGAGTCTTCAGTATGTGTTTACCCAGAGAGAATTGAATCTTAAGCATAGACAATGGTTAGAATTGTTAAAGGATTATGATATAAGTGTGTTGTACCTAATTGGCGGATGCCCTAAGTGGAATGTCCATGGGTAGTGTTCTGCATATGGTAGAAGGTAAGAAAGAGTTGGATAGTAATGTACATCATTTGGCTAGATTGGGGGTTAGGTTGTTTGACTCTGCTAAAGGTAGTATAGGGGTTTAGAGTAGTTCTGAATCCTCCTTGGTTTTGGAAGTGAAGGAAAAGCAATACGTAGATACTAGTTTGGTCAAACTGAAGGAGTCAGTTAAGGATCAAAAAGTAGAGGTTTTCTCCCAATGGGTAGATGGTGTGCTGAGATTGCAGGATAGATTTTGTGACCCGAATGTTAATGATCTGAGACAGAGTATTATCGATGAAGTGCACGGGGCGCGATATTCTATTCATCCTGGTGCCACAAAGATGTACCGAGACTTGCAAGAAATCTGTTAGTGGAGTGGCAGGAAGAAAGATATAGCAGCGTTTGTAGCCAAGTGTGCAACATGCCAACAGGTTAAGGTTGAACACCAAAGACCTGGTGGTATGATGCAGGAGTTTAGTATTCCCACCTGGAAGTGGGAAGAGATAAATATGGACTTTGTGATTGGTTTACCTCCTTCTCAATGACATCATGATTCCATTTGGGTTGTGGTTCATAGGTTGACTAAGTCTACTCATTTCTTGCCTGTTCATACTTCATATACTGCTGAGGGTTATGCTAGATTGTATATCTGAGAGCTATTCAGACTGCATGGAGTTCCCTTGTCTATCATTTCAGATAGGGGTACTCAGTTCACTTCAAAATTTTGGAAAGTTTTTTAGAAGGTTCTTGGTACCCAAGTGCTTTTGAACTCTGCTTTTCATCCATAGACCGATGGTTAGGCTGAGTGAACCATCGAGACCTTTGAGGATATATTGAGAGCTTGTGCACTTGACTTTAAGGTAAGTTGGGATGATCACTTACCGTTGATACAATTTGTTTACAATAACAGTTTCTACTCTAGTATTGGCATGGCTCCGTTTGAAGTCTTATGTAGGAGGAAGTGTAGATCACCCATAGGTTGGTTCAAGGTGGGTGAAGCGGCTGTGA